>NW_027138491.1:0-45781 GCF_035084215.1 Heptranchias perlo
TCCAAGTCCTTAGTGCGTCACTTGCAAAGGTTAGGTTTTAAAATGGTGGGCAGAGGGGGGAAAACGCCCTCCCTATGTTGTCTGCCTCTTGGTTCTGGCCCGCACCTCAGACTGTTGCTGTTGTCCAAATGAATGCACCTTGTGCTTTAGCTTTAGGCACCATCCAGAGTTCCTGCTTGGCTACTACTGAATGTGTCCCGTCCTGCAGCCTTAAGTACCATCCATCGTTCCTTCTTGGAACACTCCGACCGGTTTCGCCATCTTGCGGCTCATCAGGGAGCTACAAACAAACAGACCAAGTCCTTAGTGCGTCACTTGCAAAGGTTAGGTTTTAAAATGGTGGGCAGAGGGGGGAAAACGCCCTCCCTATGTTGTCTGCCTCTTGGTTCTGGCCCGCACCTCAGACTGTTGCTGTTGTCCAAATGAATGCACCTTGTGCTTTAGCTTTAGGCACCATCCAGAGTTCCTGCTTGGCTACTACTGAATGTGTCCCGTCCTGCAGCCTTAAGTACCATCCATCGTTCCTTCTTGGAACACTCCGACCGGTTTCGCCATCTTGCGGCTCATCAGGGAGCTACAAACAAACAGACCAAGTCCTTAGTGCGTCACTTGCAAAGGTTAGGTTTTAAAATGGTGGGCAGAGGGGGGAAAACGCCCTCCCTATGTTGTCTGCCTCTTGGTTCTGGCCCGCACCTCAGACTGTTGCTGTTGTCCAAATGAATGCACCTTGTGCTTTAGCTTTAGGCACCATCCAGAGTTCCTGCTTGGCTACTACTGAATGTGTCCCGTCCTGCAGCCTTAAGTACCATCCATCGTTCCTTCTTGGAACACTCCGACCGGTTTCGCCATCTTGCGGCTCATCAGGGAGCTACAAACAAACAGACCAAGTCCTTAGTGCGTCACTTGCAAAGGTTAGGTTTTAAAATGGTGGGCAGAGGGGGGAAAACGCCCTCCCTATGTTGTCTGCCTCTTGGTTCTGGCCCGCACCTCAGACTGTTGCTGTTGTCCAAATGAATGCACCTTGTGCTTTAGCTTTAGGCACCATCCAGAGTTCCTGCTTGGCTACTACTGAATGTGTCCCGTCCTGCAGCCTTAAGTACCATCCATCGTTCCTTCTTGGAACACTCCGACCGGTTTCGCCATCTTGCGGCTCATCAGGGAGCTACAAACAAACAGACCAAGTCCTTAGTGCGTCACTTGCAAAGGTTAGGTTTTAAAATGGTGGGCAGAGGGGGGAAAACGCCCTCCCTATGTTGTCTGCCTCTTGGTTCTGGCCCGCACCTCAGACTGTTGCTGTTGTCCAAATGAATGCACCTTGTGCTTTAGCTTTAGGCACCATCCAGAGTTCCTGCTTGGCTACTACTGAATGTGTCCCGTCCTGCAGCCTTAAGTACCATCCATCGTTCCTTCTTGGAACACTCCGACCGGTTTCGCCATCTTGCGGCTCATCAGGGAGCTACAAACAAACAGACCAAGTCCTTAGTGCGTCACTTGCAAAGGTTAGGTTTTAAAATGGTGGGCAGAGGGGGGAAAACGCCCTCCCTATGTTGTCTGCCTCTTGGTTCTGGCCCGCACCTCAGACTGTTGCTGTTGTCCAAATGAATGCACCTTGTGCTTTAGCTTTAGGCACCATCCAGAGTTCCTGCTTGGCTACTACTGAATGTGTCCCGTCCTGCAGCCTTAAGTACCATCCATCGTTCCTTCTTGGAACACTCCGACCGGTTTCGCCATCTTGCGGCTCATCAGGGAGCTACAAACAAACAGACCAAGTCCTTAGTGCGTCACTTGCAAAGGTTAGGTTTTAAAATGGTGGGCAGAGGGGGGAAAAACGCCCTCCCTATGTTGTCTGCCTCTTGGTTCTGGCCCGCACCTCAGACTGTTGCTGTTGTCCAAATGAATGCACCTTGTGCTTTAGCTTTAGGCACCATCCAGAGTTCCTGCTTGGCTACTACTGAATGTGTCCCGTCCTGCAGCCTTAAGTACCATCCATCGTTCCTTCTTGGAACACTCCGACCGGTTTCGCCATCTTGCGGCTCATCAGGGAGCTACAAACAAACAGACCAAGTCCTTAGTGCGTCACTTGCAAAGGTTAGGTTTTAAAATGGTGGGCAGAGGGGGGAAAACGCCCTCCCTATGTTGTCTGCCTCTTGGTTCTGGCCCGCACCTCAGACTGTTGCTGTTGTCCAAATGAATGCACCTTGTGCTTTAGCTTTAGGCACCATCCAGAGTTCCTGCTTGGCTACTACTGAATGTGTCCCGTCCTGCAGCCTTAAGTACCATCCATCGTTCCTTCTTGGAACACTCCGACCGGTTTCGCCATCTTGCGGCTCATCAGGGAGCTACAAACAAACAGACCAGGTCCTTAGTGCGTCACTTGCAAAGGTTAGGTTTTAAAATGGTGGGCAGAGGGGGGAAAACGCCCTCCCTATGTTGTCTGCCTCTTGGTTCTGGCCCGCACCTCAGACTGTTGCTGTTGTCCAAATGAATGCACCTTGTGCTTTAGCTTTAGGCACCATCCAGAGTTCCTGCTTGGCTACTACTGAATGTGTCCCGTCCTCCAGCCTTAAGTACCATCCATCGTTCCTTCTTGGAACACTCCGACCGGTTTCGCCATCTCACGGCTCATCAGGGAGCTACAAACAAACAGACCAAGTCCTTAGTGCGTCACTTGCAAAAGTTAGGTTTTAAAATGGTGGGCAGAGGGGGGAAACGCCCTCCCTATGTTGTCTGCCTCTTGGTTCTGGCCCGCACCTCAGACTGTTGCTGTTGTCCAAATGAATGCACCTTGTGCTTTAGCTTTAGGCACCATCCAGAGTTCCTGCTTGGCTACTACTGAATGTGTCCCGTCCTCCAGCCTTAAGTACCATCCATCGTTCCTTCTTGGAACACTCCGACCGGTTTCGCCATCTCACGGCTCATCAGGGAGCTACAAACAAACAGACCAAGTCCTTAGTGCGTCACTTGCAAAAGTTAGGTTTTAAAATGGTGGGCAGAGGGGGGAAACGCCCTCCCTATGTTGTCTGCCTCTTGGTTCTGGCCCGCACCTCAGACTGTTGCTGTTGTCCAAATGAATGCACCTTGTGCTTTAGCTTTAGGCACCATCCAGAGTTCCTGCTTGGCTACTACTGAATGTGTCCCGTCCTCCAGCCTTAAGTACCATCCATCGTTCTTTCTTGGAACACTCCGACCGGTTTCGCCATCTCACGGCTCATCAGGGAGCTACAAACAAACAGACCAAGTCCTTTGTGCGTCACTTGCAAAAGTTAGGTTTTAAAATGGTGGGCAGAGGGGGGAAACGCCCTCCCTATGTTGTCTGCCTCTTGGTTCTGGCCCGCACCTCAGACTGTTGCTGTTGTCCAAATGAATGCACCTTGTGCTTTAGCTTTAGGCACCATCCAGAGTTCCTGCTTGGCTACTACTGAATGTGTCCCGTCCTCCAGCCTTAAGTACCATCCATCGTTCCTTCTTGGAACACTCCGACCGGTTTCGCCATCTCACGGCTCATCAGGGAGCTACAAACAAACAGACCAAGTCCTTAGTGCGTCACTTGCAAAAGTTAGGTTTTAAAATGGTGGGCAGAGGGGGGAAACGCCCTCCCTATGTTGTCTGCCTCTTGGTTCTGGCCCGCACCTCAGACTGTTGCTGTTGTCCAAATGAATGCACCTTGTGCTTTAGCTTTAGGCACCATCCAGAGTTCCTGCTTGGCTACTACTGAATGTGTCCCGTCCTCCAGCCTTAAGTACCATCCATCGTTCCTTCTTGGAACACTCCGACCGGTTTCGCCATCTCACGGCTCATCAGGGAGCTACAAACAAACAGACCAAGTCCTTAGTGCGTCACTTGCAAAAGTTAGGTTTTAAAATGGTGGGCAGAGGGGGGAAACGCCCTCCCTATGTTGTCTGCCTCTTGGTTCTGGCCCGCACCTCAGACTGTTGCTGTTGTCCAAATGAATGCACCTTGTGCTTTAGCTTTAGGCACCATCCAGAGTTCCTGCTTGGCTACTACTGAATGTGTCCCGTCCTCCAGCCTTAAGTACCATCCATCGTTCCTTCTTGGAACACTCCGACCGGTTTCGCCATCTCACGGCTCATCAGGGAGCTACAAACAAACAGACCAAGTCCTTAGTGCGTCACTTGCAAAAGTTAGGTTTTAAAATGGTGGGCAGAGGGGGGAAACGCCCTCCCTATGTTGTCTGCCTCTTGGTTCTGGCCCGCACCTCAGACTGTTGCTGTTGTCCAAATGAATGCACCTTGTGCTTTAGCTTTAGGCACCATCCAGAGTTCCTGCTTGGCTACTACTGAATGTGTCCCGTCCTCCAGCCTTAAGTACCATCCATCGTTCCTTCTTGGAACACTCCGACCGGTTTCGCCATCTCACGGCTCATCAGGGAGCTACAAACAAACAGACCAAGTCCTTAGTGCGTCACTTGCAAAAGTTAGGTTTTAAAATGGTGGGCAGAGGGGGGAAACGCCCTCCCTATGTTGTCTGCCTCTTGGTTCTGGCCCGCACCTCAGACTGTTGCTGTTGTCCAAATGAATGCACCTTGTGCTTTAGCTTTAGGCACCATCCAGAGTTCCTGCTTGGCTACTACTGAATGTGTCCCGTCCTCCAGCCTTAAGTACCATCCATCGTTCCTTCTTGGAACACTCCGACCGGTTTCGCCATCTCACGGCTCATCAGGGAGCTACAAACAAACAGACCAAGTCCTTAGTGCGTCACTTGCAAAAGTTAGGTTTTAAAATGGTGGGCAGAGGGGGGAAACGCCCTCCCTATGTTGTCTGCCTCTTGGTTCTGGCCCGCACCTCAGACTGTTGCTGTTGTCCAAATGAATGCACCTTGTGCTTTAGCTTTAGGCACCATCCAGAGTTCCTGCTTGGCTACTACTGAATGTGTCCCGTCCTCCAGCCTTAAGTACCATCCATCGTTCCTTCTTGGAACACTCCGACCGGTTTCGCCATCTCACGGCTCATCAGGGAGCTACAAACAAACAGACCAAGTCCTTAGTGCGTCACTTGCAAAAGTTAGGCTTTAAAATGGTGGGCAGAGGGGGGAAACGCCCTCCCTATGTTGTCTGCCTCTTGGTTCTGGCCCGCACCTCAGACTGTTGCTGTTGTCCAAATGAATGCACCTTGTGCTTTAGCTTTAGGCACCATCCAGAGTTCCTGCTTGGCTACTACTGAATGTGTCCCGTCCTCCAGCCTTAAGTACCATCCATCGTTCCTTCTTGGAACACTCCGACCGGTTTCGCCATCTCACGGCTCATCAGGGAGCTACAAACAAACAGACCAAGTCCTTAGTGCGTCACTTGCAAAAGTTAGGTTTTAAAATGGTGGGCAGAGGGGGGAAACGCCCTCCCTATGTTGTCTGCCTCTTGGTTCTGGCCCGCACCTCAGACTGTTGCTGTTGTCCAAATGAATGCACCTTGTGCTTTAGCTTTAGGCACCATCCAGAGTTCCTGCTTGGCTACTACTGAATGTGTCCCGTCCTCCAGCCTTAAGTACCATCCATCGTTCCTTCTTGGAACACTCCGACCGGTTTCGCCATCTCACGGCTCATCAGGGAGCTACAAACAAACAGACCAAGTCCTTAGTGCGTCACTTGCAAAAGTTAGGTTTTAAAATGGTGGGCAGAGGGGGGAAACGCCCTCCCTATGTTGTCTGCCTCTTGGTTCTGGCCCGCACCTCAGACTGTTGCTGTTGTCCAAATGAATGCACCTTGTGCTTTAGCTTTAGGCACCATCCAGAGTTCCTGCTTGGCTACTACTGAATGTGTCCCGTCCTCCAGCCTTAAGTACCATCCATCGTTCCTTCTTGGAACACTCCGACCGGTTTCGCCATCTCACGGCTCATCAGGGAGCTACAAACAAACAGACCAAGTCCTTAGTGCGTCACTTGCAAAAGTTAGGTTTTAAAATGGTGGGCAGAGGGGGGAAACGCCCTCCCTATGTTGTCTGCCTCTTGGTTCTGGCCCGCACCTCAGACTGTTGCTGTTGTCCAAATGAATGCACCTTGTGCTTTAGCTTTAGGCACCATCCAGAGTTCCTGCTTGGCTACTACTGAATGTGTCCCGTCCTCCAGCCTTAAGTACCATCCATCGTTCCTTCTTGGAACACTCCGACCGGTTTCGCCATCTCACGGCTCATCAGGGAGCTACAAACAAACAGACCAAGTCCTTAGTGCGTCACTTGCAAAAGTTAGGTTTTAAAATGGTGGGCAGAGGGGGGAAACGCCCTCCCTATGTTGTCTGCCTCTTGGTTCTGGCCCGCACCTCAGACTGTTGCTGTTGTCCAAATGAATGCACCTTGTGCTTTAGCTTTAGGCACCATCCAGAGTTCCTGCTTGGCTACTACTGAATGTGTCCCGTCCTCCAGCCTTAAGTACCATCCATCGTTCCTTCTTGGAACACTCCGACCGGTTTCGCCATCTCACGGCTCATCAGGGAGCTACAAACAAACAGACCAAGTCCTTAGTGCGTCACTTGCAAAAGTTAGGTTTTAAAATGGTGGGCAGAGGGGGGAAACGCCCTCCCTATGTTGTCTGCCTCTTGGTTCTGGCCCGCACCTCAGACTGTTGCTGTTGTCCAAATGAATGCACCTTGTGCTTTAGCTTTAGGCACCATCCAGAGTTCCTGCTTGGCTACTACTGAATGTGTCCCGTCCTGCAGCCTTAAGTAGCATCCATCGTTCCTTCTTGGAACACTCCGACCGGTTTCGCCATCTCACGGCTCATCAGGGAGCTACAAACAAACAGACCAAGTCCTTAGTGCGTCACTTGCAAAGGTTAGGTTTTAAAATGGTGGGCAGAGGGGGGAAACGCCCTCCCTATGTTGTCTGCCTCTTGGTTCTGGCCCGCACCTCAGACTGTTGCTGTTGTCCAAATGAATGCACCTTGTGCTTTAGCTTTAGGCACCATCCAGAGTTCCTGCTTGGCTACTACTGAATGTGTCCCGTCCTGCAGCCTTAAGTAGCATCCATCGTTCCTTCTTGGAACACTCCGACCGGTTTCGCCATCTCACGGCTCATCAGGGAGCTACAAACAAACAGACCAAGTCCTTAGTGCGTCACTTGCAAAGGTTAGGTTTTAAAATGGTGGGCAGAGGGGGGAAACGCCCTCCCTATGTTGTCTGCCTCTTGGTTCTGGCCCGCACCTCAGACTGTTGCTGTTGTCCAAATGAATGCACCTTGTGCTTTAGCTTTAGGCACCATCCAGAGTTCCTGCTTGGCTACTACTGAATGTGTCCCGTCCTGCAGCCTTAAGTAGCATCCATCGTTCCTTCTTGGAACACTCCGACCGGTTTCGCCATCTCACGGCTCATCAGGGAGCTACAAACAAACAGACCAAGTCCTTAGTGCGTCACTTGCAAAGGTTAGGTTTTAAAATGGTGGGCAGAGGGGGGAAACGCCCTCCCTATGTTGTCTGCCTCTTGGTTCTGGCCCGCACCTCAGACTGTTGCTGTTGTCCAAATGAATGCACCTTGTGCTTTAGCTTTAGGCACCATCCAGAGTTCCTGCTTGGCTACTACTGAATGTGTCCCGTCCTGCAGCCTTAAGTAGCATCCATCGTTCCTTCTTGGAACACTCCGACCGGTTTCGCCATCTCACGGCTCATCAGGGAGCTACAAACAAACAGACCAAGTCCTTAGTGCGTCACTTGCAAAGGTTAGGTTTTAAAATGGTGGGCAGAGGGGGGAAACGCCCTCCCTATGTTGTCTGCCTCTTGGTTCTGGCCCGCACCTCAGACTGTTGCTGTTGTCCAAATGAATGCACCTTGTGCTTTAGCTTTAGGCACCATCCAGAGTTCCTGCTTGGCTACTACTGAATGTGTCCCGTCCTGCAGCCTTAAGTAGCATCCATCGTTCCTTCTTGGAACACTCCGACCGGTTTCGCCATCTCACGGCTCATCAGGGAGCTACAAACAAACAGACCAAGTCCTTAGTGCGTCACTTGCAAAGGTTAGGTTTTAAAATGGTGGGCAGAGGGGGGAAACGCCCTCCCTATGTTGTCTGCCTCTTGGTTCTGGCCCGCACCTCAGACTGTTGCTGTTGTCCAAATGAATGCACCTTGTGCTTTAGCTTTAGGCACCATCCAGAGTTCCTGCTTGGCTACTACTGAATGTGTCCCGTCCTGCAGCCTTAAGTAGCATCCATCGTTCCTTCTTGGAACACTCCGACCGGTTTCGCCATCTCACGGCTCATCAGGGAGCTACAAACAAACAGACCAAGTCCTTAGTGCGTCACTTGCAAAGGTTAGGTTTTAAAATGGTGGGCAGAGGGGGGAAACGCCCTCCCTATGTTGTCTGCCTCTTGGTTCTGGCCCGCACCTCAGACTGTTGCTGTTGTCCAAATGAATGCACCTTGTGCTTTAGCTTTAGGCACCATCCAGAGTTCCTGCTTGGCTACTACTGAATGTGTCCCGTCCTGCAGCCTTAAGTAGCATCCATCGTTCCTTCTTGGAACACTCCGACCGGTTTCGCCATCTCACGGCTCATCAGGGAGCTACAAACAAACAGACCAAGTCCTTAGTGCGTCACTTGCAAAGGTTAGGTTTTAAAATGGTGGGCAGAGGGGGGAAACGCCCTCCCTATGTTGTCTGCCTCTTGGTTCTGGCCCGCACCTCAGACTGTTGCTGTTGTCCAAATGAATGCACCTTGTGCTTTAGCTTTAGGCACCATCCAGAGTTCCTGCTTGGCTACTACTGAATGTGTCCCGTCCTGCAGCCTTAAGTAGCATCCATCGTTCCTTCTTGGAACACTCCGACCGGTTTCGCCATCTCACGGCTCATCAGGGAGCTACAAACAAACAGACCAAGTCCTTAGTGCGTCACTTGCAAAGGTTAGGTTTTAAAATGGTGGGCAGAGGGGGGAAACGCCCTCCCTATGTTGTCTGCCTCTTGGTTCTGGCCCGCACCTCAGACTGTTGCTGTTGTCCAAATGAATGCACCTTGTGCTTTAGCTTTAGGCACCATCCAGAGTTCCTGCTTGGCTACTACTGAATGTGTCCCGTCCTGCAGCCTTAAGTAGCATCCATCGTTCCTTCTTGGAACACTCCGACCGGTTTCGCCATCTCACGGCTCATCAGGGAGCTACAAACAAACAGACCAAGTCCTTAGTGCGTCACTTGCAAAGGTTAGGTTTTAAAATGGTGGGCAGAGGGGGGAAACGCCCTCCCTATGTTGTCTGCCTCTTGGTTCTGGCCCGCACCTCAGACTGTTGCTGTTGTCCAAATGAATGCACCTTGTGCTTTAGCTTTAGGCACCATCCAGAGTTCCTGCTTGGCTACTACTGAATGTGTCCCGTCCTGCAGCCTTAAGTAGCATCCATCGTTCCTTCTTGGAACACTCCGACCGGTTTCGCCATCTCACGGCTCATCAGGGAGCTACAAACAAACAGACCAAGTCCTTAGTGCGTCACTTGCAAAGGTTAGGTTTTAAAATGGTGGGCAGAGGGGGGAAACGCCCTCCCTATGTTGTCTGCCTCTTGGTTCTGGCCCGCACCTCAGACTGTTGCTGTTGTCCAAATGAATGCACCTTGTGCTTTAGCTTTAGGCACCATCCAGAGTTCCTGCTTGGCTACTACTGAATGTGTCCCGTCCTGCAGCCTTAAGTAGCATCCATCGTTCCTTCTTGGAACACTCCGACCGGTTTCGCCATCTCACGGCTCATCAGGGAGCTACAAACAAACAGACCAAGTCCTTAGTGCGTCACTTGCAAAGGTTAGGTTTTAAAATGGTGGGCAGAGGGGGGAAACGCCCTCCCTATGTTGTCTGCCTCTTGGTTCTGGCCCGCACCTCAGACTGTTGCTGTTGTCCAAATGAATGCACCTTGTGCTTTAGCTTTAGGCACCATCCAGAGTTCCTGCTTGGCTACTACTGAATGTGTCCCGTCCTGCAGCCTTAAGTAGCATCCATCGTTCCTTCTTGGAACACTCCGACCGGTTTCGCCATCTCACGGCTCATCAGGGAGCTACAAACAAACAGACCAAGTCCTTAGTGCGTCACTTGCAAAGGTTAGGTTTTAAAATGGTGGGCAGAGGGGGGAAACGCCCTCCCTATGTTGTCTGCCTCTTGGTTCTGGCCCGCACCTCAGACTGTTGCTGTTGTCCAAATGAATGCACCTTGTGCTTTAGCTTTAGGCACCATCCAGAGTTCCTGCTTGGCTACTACTGAATGTGTCCCGTCCTGCAGCCTTAAGTAGCATCCATCGTTCCTTCTTGGAACACTCCGACCGGTTTCGCCATCTCACGGCTCATCAGGGAGCTACAAACAAACAGACCAAGTCCTTAGTGCGTCACTTGCAAAGGTTAGGTTTTAAAATGGTGGGCAGAGGGGGGAAACGCCCTCCCTATGTTGTCTGCCTCTTGGTTCTGGCCCGCACCTCAGACTGTTGCTGCATTAGGGTTAGGGTTAGGGTTAGGGTTAGGGTTAGGGTTAGGTTTTAAAATGGTGGGCAGAGGGGGGAAACGCCCTCCCTATGTTGTCTGCCTCTTGGTTCTGGCCCGCACCTCAGACTGTTGCTGTTGTCCAAATGAATGCACCTTGTGCTTTAGCTTTAGGCACCATCCAGAGTTCCTGCTTGGCTACTACTGAATGTGTCTCGTCCTCCAGCCTTAAGTACCATCCATCGTTCCTTCTTGGAACACTCCGACCGGTTTCGCCATCTTACGGCTCATCAGGGAGCTATAAACAAACAGACCAAGTCCTTAGTGCGTCACTTGCAAAAGTTAGGTTTTAAAATGGTGGGCAGAGGGGGGAAACGCCCCTCCCTATGTTGTCTGCCTCTTGGTTCTGGCCCGCACCTCAGACTGTTGCTGTTGTCCAAATGAATGCACCTTGTGCTTTAGCTTTAGGCACCATCCAGAGTTCCTGCTTGGCTACTACTGAATGTGTCCCGTCCTCCAGCCTTAAGTACCATCCATCGTTCCTTCTTGGAACACTCCGACCGGTTTCGCCATCTCACGGCTCATCAGGGAGCTACAAACACTGCATTAGGGTTAGGGTTAGGGTTAGGGTTAGGGTTAGGGTTAGGGTTAGGGTTAGGGTTAGGGTTAGGGTTAGGGTTAGGGTTAGGGTTAGGGTTAGGTTTTAAAATGGTGGGCAGAGGGGGGAAACGCCCTCCCTATGTTGTCTGCCTCTTGGTTCTGGCCCGCACCTCAGACTGTTGCTGTTGTCCAAATGAATGCACCTTGTGCTTTAGCTTTAGGCACCATCCAGAGTTCCTGCTTGGCTACTACTGAATGTGTCCCGTCCTCCAGCCTTAAGTACCATCCATCGTTCCTTCTTGGAACACTCCGACCGGTTTCGCCATCTTGCGGCTCATCAGGGAGCTACAAACAAACAGACCAAGTCCTTAGTGCATTACGGTTAGGGTTAGGGTTAGGGTTAGGGTTAGGGTTAGGGTTAGGGTTAGGGTTAGGGTTAGGGTTAGGGTTAGGGTTAGGGTTAGGGTTAGGGTTAGGGTTAGGGTTAGGTTTTAAAATGGTGGGCAGAGGGGGGAAACGCCCTCCCTATGTTGTCTGCCTCTTGGTTCTGGCCCGCACCTCAGACTGTTGCTGTTGTCCAAATGAATGCACCTTGTGCTTTAGCTTTAGGCACCATCCAGAGTTCCTGCTTGGCTACTACTGAATGTGTCCCGTCCTCCAGCCTTAAGTACCATCCATCGTTCCTTCTTGGAACACTCCGACCGGTTTCGCCATCTGGCGGCTCATCAGGGAGCTATAAACAAACAGACCAAGTCCTTAGTGCGTCACTTGCAAAGGTTAGGTTTTAAAATGGTGGGCAGAGGGGGGAAACGCCCTCCCTATGTTGTCTGCCTCTTGGTTCTGGCCCGCACCTCAGACTGTTGCTGTTGTCCAAATGAATGCACCTTGTGCTTTAGCTTTAGGCACCATCCAGAGTTCCTGCTTGGCTACTACTGAATGTGTCCCGTCCTCCAGCCTTAAGTACCATCCATCGTTCCTTCTTGGAACACTCCGACCGGTTTCGCCATCTTGCGGCTCATCAGGGAGCTATAAACAAACAGACCAAGTCCTTAGTGCGTCACTTGCAAAGGTTAGGTTTTAAAATGGTGGGCAGAGGGGGGAAACGCCCTCCCTATGTTGTCTGCCTCTTGGTTCTGGCCCGCACCTCAGACTGTTGCTGTTGTCCAAATGAATGCACCTTGTGCTTTAGCTTTAGGCACCATCCAGAGTTCCTGCTTGGCTACTACTGAATGTGTCCCGTCCTCCAGCCTTAAGTACCATCCATCGTTCCTTCTTGGAACACTCCGACCGGTTTCGCCATCTTGCGGCTCATCAGGGAGCTATAAACAAACAGACCAAGTCCTTAGTGCGTCACTTGCAAAGGTTAGGTTTTAAAATGGTGGGCAGAGGGGGGAAACGCCCTCCCTATGTTGTCTGCCTCTTGGTTCTGGCCCGCACCTCAGACTGTTGCTGTTGCATTAGGGTTAGGGTTAGGGTTAGGGTTAGGGTTAGGGTTAGGGTTAGGGTTAGGGTTAGGGTTAGGGTTAGGGTTAGGGTTAGGGTTAGGGTTAGGGTTAGGGTTAGGGTTAGGGTTAGGGTTAGGGTTAGGGTTAGGGTTAGGTTTTAAAATGGTGGGCAGAGGGGGGAAACGCTGCATTAGGGTTAGGGTTAGGGTTAGGGTTAGGGTTAGGGTTAGGGTTAGGGTTAGGGTTAGGGTTAGGGTTAGGGTTAGGGTTAGGGTTAGGGTTAGGGTTAGGGTTAGGTTTTAAAATGGTGGGCAGATGGGGGAAACGCCCTCCCTATGTTGTCTGCCTCTTGGTTCTGGCCCGCACCTCAGACTGTTGCTGTTGTCCAAATGAATGCACCTTGTGCTTTAGCTTTAGGCACCATCCAGAGTTCCTGCTTGGCTACTACTGAATGTGTCCCGTCCTCCAGCCTTAAGTACCATCCATCGTTCCTTCTTGGAACACTCCGACCGGTTTCGCCATCTTGCGGCTCATCAGGGAGCTACAAACAAACAGACCAAGTCCTTAGTGCGTCACTTGCAAAGGTTAGGTTTAGGGTTAGGGTTAGGGTTAGGGTTAGGGTTAGGGTTAGGGTTAGGGTTAGGGTTAGGGTTAGGGTTAGGGTTAGGGTTAGGGTTAGGGTTAGGGTTAGGGTTAGGGTTAGGGTTAGGGTTAGGGTTACGCTGCATTAGGGTTAGGGTTAGGGTTAGGGTTAGGGTTAGGGTTAGGGTTAGGGTTAGGGTTAGGGTTAGGGTTAGGGTTAGGGTTAGGGTTAGGGTTAGGGTTAGGGTTAGGGTGTATGGTGTGGGCAGGAGGGTAGTTACACCCTCTTGTGTTCGTATTCTCACTCAACCCTTGAGCTTCTTGTCACTTATACCTGCCACTTTTGGTTGGCCCACGCTTTACCTTACCACCTGGCTTCTTTTTCTTGCCGATCGCTTCTTAGTAATTTCTTGATCCGTAATCCTTTGATCCCCCTCTGGGGTTATAATCAGTTCCTGGGTTTTGCCAATTTATGGCCTCTATGTCGTATTTAGTTATTATTATTGGTGTTGGAACTCTACCCTTTATTTTACGTAGTGTTAGGGTTAGGTTGTATGGTGTGGGCAGGAGGGTAGTTACACCCTCTTGTGTTCGTATTCTCACTCATCCCTTGAGCTTCTTGTCACTTATACCTGCCACTTTTGGTTGGCCCACGCTTTACCCTACCACCTGGCTTCTTTTTCTTGCCGATCGCTTCTTAGTAATTTCTTGATCCGTAATCCTTTGATCCCCCTCTGGGGTTATAATCAGTTCCTGGGTTTTGCCAATTTATGGCCTCTATGTCGTATTTAGTTATTATTATTGGTGTTGGAACTCTACCCTTTATTTTACGTAGTGTTAGGGTTATGTTGTATTGAGGTTGGGGGGTTCAGGTTAGGGTTAGGGTTGCTGCACTGGGGTTAGTGTTGGGGTTAGGTGAGGGTCAGGGTCGCAGTTAGGTTCAGGGCTATATTGGGGTTAGGTTGGGGTGCATCAGGGTTAGGGTTAGGTGTTTAGGGGTGGGGTGGGGTTAGGGTTATGTTTTAGGGGTAGGGTTGGGTGCATCAGGGTTAGGGTTAGGTGTTTAGGGGTAGGGTAGGGTGCATCAGGGTTAGGGTTAGGTGTTTAGGGGTAGGGTAGGGTGCATCAGGGTTAGGGTCCAGGGTCAGAGTTGTGATTAGATTCAGGGCTGGGGGGTTGGAGTTATGGGTTAGGGTTGCATTAGGGGTAGGGTTAAGTGAGGGTCAGGGTTTAGGAGTAGGGTGGGGTGTGTTAGGCTTAGATTTTAGGGGTGGGGTGGGAGATTAGGTTTGCTGTATTAGAGTTACGGTTAGGCTTTAGGGGTAGAGTGGGGTGCATTTGGAGAGTTGTGATTAGATTCAGGGCTGGGGGGTTGGAGTTATGGGTTAGGGTTGCATTAGGGGTAGGGTTAAGTGAGGGTCAGGGTTTAGGAGTAGGGTGGGGTGTGTTAGGCTTAGATTTTAGGGGTGGGGTGGGAGATTAGGTTTGCTGTATTAGAGTTACGGTTAGGCTTTAGGGGTAGAGTGGGGTGCATTTGGAGAGTTGTGATTAGATTCCGGGCTGGGGGGTTGGAGTTATGGGTTAGGGTTGCATTAGGGGTAGGGTTAAGTGAGGGTCAGGGTTTAGGAGTAGGGTGGGGTGTGTTAGGCTTAGATTTTAGGGGTGGGGTGGGAGATTAGGTTTGCTGTATTAGAGTTACGGTTAGGCTTTAGGGGTAGAGTGGGGTGCATTTGGAGAGTTGTGATTAGATTCAGGGCTGGGGGGTTGGAGTTATGGGTTAGGGTTGCATTAGGGGTAGGGTTAAGTGAGGGTCAGGGTTTAGGAGTAGGGTGGGGTGGGTTAGGCTTAGATTTTAGGGGTGGGGTGGGAGATTAGGTTTGCTGTATTAGAGTTACGGTTAGGCTTTAGGGGTAGAGTGGGCTGCATTTGGAGAGTTGTGATTAGATTCAGGGCTGGGGGGTTGGATTTATGGGTTAGGGTTGCATTCGGGGTAGGGTTAAGTGAGGGTCAGGGTTTAGGAGTAGGGTGGGGTGTGTTAGGCTTAGATTTTAGGGGTGGGTTAGGGTTAGGGTTAGGGTTAGGGTTAGGGTTAGGGTTAGGGTTAGGGTTAGGGTTAGGTTTTAAAATGGTGGGCAGAGGGGTTAGGGTTAGGGTTAGGTTTTAAAATGGTGGGCAGAGGGGTTAGGGTTAGGGTTAGGGTTAGGGTTAGGGTTAGGGTTAGGGTTAGGGTTAGGGTTAGGGTTAGGGTTAGGGTTAGGTTTTAAAATGGTGGGCAGAGGGGTTAGGGTTAGGGTTAGGGTTAGGGTTAGGGTTAGGGTTAGGGTTAGGGTTAGGGTTAGGGTTAGGGTTAGGGTTAGGGTTAGGGTTAGGGTTAGGGTTAGGGTTAGGGTTAGGTTTTAAAATGGTGGGCAGAGGGGGGAAAACGCCCTCCCTATGTTGTCTGCCTCTTGGTTCTGGCCCGCACCTCAGACTGTTGCTGTTGTCCAAATGAATGCACCTTGTGCTTTAGCTTTAGGCACCATCCAGAGTTCCTGCTTGGCTACTACTGAATGTGTCCCGTCCTCCAGCCTTAAGTACCATCCATCGTTCCTTCTTGGAACACTCCGACCGGTTTCGCCATCTCACGGCTCATCAGGGAGCTACAAACAAACAGACCAAGTCCTTAGTGCGTCACTTGCAAAAGTTAGGTTTTAAAATGGTGGGCAGAGGGGGGAAAACGCCCTCCCTATGTTGTCTGCCTCTTGGTTCTGGCCCGCACCTCAGACTGTTGCTGTTGTCCAAATGAATGCACCTTGTGCTTTAGCTTTAGGCACCATCCAGAGTTCCTGCTTGGCTACTACTGAATGTGTCCCGTCCTCCAGCCTTAAGTACCATCCATCGTTCCTTCTTGGAACACTCCGACCGGTTTCGCCATCTCACGGCTCATCAGGGAGCTACAAACAAACAGACGAAGTCCTTAGTGCGTCACTTGCAAAAGTTAGGTTTTAAAATGGTGGGCAGAGGGGGGAAAACGCCCTCCCTATGTTGTCTGCCTCTTGGTTCTGGCCCGCACCTCAGACTGTTGCTGTTGTCCAAATGAATGCACCTTGTGCTTTAGCTTTAGGCACCATCCAGAGTTCCTGCTTGGCTACTACTGAATGTGTCCCGTCCTCCAGCCTTAAGTACCATCCATCGTTCCTTCTTGGAACACTCCGACCGGTTTCGCCATCTCACGGCTCATCAGGGAGCTACAAACAAACAGACCAAGTCCTTAGTGCGTCACTTGCAAAAGTTAGGTTTTAAAATGGTGGGCAGAGGGGGGAAAACGCCCTCCCTATGTTGTCTGCCTCTTGGTTCTGGCCCGCACCTCAGACTGTTGCTGTTGTCCAAATGAATGCACCTTGTGCTTTAGCTTTAGGCACCATCCAGAGTTCCTGCTTGGCTACTACTGAATGTGTCCCGTCCTCCAGCCTTAAGTACCATCCATCGTTCCTTCTTGGAACACTCCGACCGGTTTCGCCATCTCACGGCTCATCAGGGAGCTACAAACAAACAGACCAAGTCCTTAGTGCGTCACTTGCAAAAGTTAGGTTTTAAAATGGTGGGCAGAGGGGGGAAAACGCCCTCCCTATGTTGTCTGCCTCTTGGTTCTGGCCCGCACCTCAGACTGTTGCTGTTGTCCAAATGAATGCACCTTGTGCTTTAGCTTTAGGCACCATCCAGAGTTCCTGCTTGGCTACTACTGAATGTGTCCCGTCCTCCAGCCTTAAGTACCATCCATCGTTCCTTCTTGGAACACTCCGACCGGTTTCGCCATCTCACGGCTCATCAGGGAGCTACAAACAAACAGACCAAGTCCTTAGTGCGTCACTTGCAAAAGTTAGGTTTTAAAATGGTGGGCAGAGGGGGGAAAACGCCCTCCCTATGTTGTCTGCCTCTTGGTTCTGGCCCGCACCTCAGACTGTTGCTGTTGTCCAAATGAATGCACCTTGTGCTTTAGCTTTAGGCACCATCCAGAGTTCCTGCTTGGCTACTACTGAATGTGTCCCGTCCTCCAGCCTTAAGTGCCATCCATCGTTCCTTCTTGGAACACTCCGACCGGTTTCGCCATCTCACGGCTCATCAGGGAGCTACAAACAAACAGACCAAGTCCTTAGTGCGTCACTTGCAAAAGTTAGGTTTTAAAATGGTGGGCAGAGGGGGGAAAACGCCCTCCCTATGTTGTCTGCCTCTTGGTTCTGGCCCGCACCTCAGACTGTTGCTGTTGTCCAAATGAATGCACCTTGTGCTTTAGCTTTAGGCACCATCCAGAGTTCCTGCTTGGCTACTACTGAATGTGTCCCGTCCTCCAGCCTTAAGTACCATCCATCGTTCCTTCTTGGAACACTCCGACCGGTTTCGCCATCTCACGGCTCATCAGGGAGCTACAAACAAACAGACCAAGTCCTTAGTGCGTCACTTGCAAAAGTTAGGTTTTAAAATGGTGGGCAGAGGGGGGAAAACGCCCTCCCTATGTTGTCTGCCTCTTGGTTCTGGCCCGCACCTCAGACTGTTGCTGTTGTCCAAATGAATGCACCTTGTGCTTTAGCTTTAGGCACCATCCAGAGTTCCTGCTTGGCTACTACTGAATGTGTCCCGTCCTCCAGCCTTAAGTACCATCCATCGTTCCTTCTTGGAACACTCCGACCGGTTTCGCCATCTCACGGCTCATCAGGGAGCTACAAACAAACAGACCAAGTCCTTAGTGCGTCACTTGCAAAAGTTAGGTTTTAAAATGGTGGGCAGAGGGGGGAAAACGCCCTCCCTATGTTGTCTGCCTCTTGGTTCTGGCCCGCACCTCAGACTGTTGCTGTTGTCCAAATGAATGCACCTTGTGCTTTAGCTTTAGGCACCATCCAGAGTTCCTGCTTGGCTACTACTGAATGTGTCCCGTCCTCCAGCCTTAAGTACCATCCATCGTTCCTTCTTGGAACACTCCGACCGGTTTCGCCATCTCACGGCTCATCAGGGAGCTACAAACAAACAGACCAAGTCCTTAGTGCGTCACTTGCAAAAGTTAGGTTTTAAAATGGTGGGCAGAGGGGGGAAAACGCCCTCCCTATGTTGTCTGCCTCTTGGTTCTGGCCCGCACCTCAGACTGTTGCTGTTGTCCAAATGAATGCACCTTGTGCTTTAGCTTTAGGCACCATCCAGAGTTCCTGCTTGGCTACTACTGAATGTGTCCCGTCCTCCAGCCTTAAGTACCATCCATCGTTCCTTCTTGGAACACTCCGACCGGTTTCGCCATCTCACGGCTCATCAGGGAGCTACAAACAAACAGACCAAGTCCTTAGTGCGTCACTTGCAAAAGTTAGGTTTTAAAATGGTGGGCAGAGGGGGGAAAACGCCCTCCCTATGTTGTCTGCCTCTTGGTTCTGGCCCGCACCTCAGACTGTTGCTGTTGTCCAAATGAATGCACCTTGTGCTTTAGCTTTAGGCACCATCCAGAGTTCCTGCTTGGCTACTACTGAATGTGTCCCGTCCTCCAGCCTTAAGTACCATCCATCGTTCCTTCTTGGAACACTCCGACCGGTTTCGCCATCTCACGGCTCATCAGGGAGCTACAAACAAACAGACCAAGTCCTTAGTGCGTCACTTGCAAAAGTTAGGTTTTAAAATGGTGGGCAGAGGGGGGAAAACGCCCTCCCTATGTTGTCTGCCTCTTGGTTCTGGCCCGCACCTCAGACTGTTGCTGTTGTCCAAATGAATGCACCTTGTGCTTTAGCTTTAGGCACCATCCAGAGTTCCTGCTTGGCTACTACTGAATGTGTCCCGTCCTCCAGCCTTAAGTACCATCCATCGTTCCTTCTTGGAACACTCCGACCGGTTTCGCCATCTCACGGCTCATCAGGGAGCTACAAACAAACAGACCAAGTCCTTAGTGCGTCACTTGCAAAAGTTAGGTTTTAAAATGGTGGGCAGAGGGGGGAAAACGCCCTCCCTATGTTGTCTGCCTCTTGGTTCTGGCCCGCACCTCAGACTGTTGCTGTTGTCCAAATGAATGCACCTTGTGCTTTAGCTTTAGGCACCATCCAGAGTTCCTGCTTGGCTACTACTGAATGTGTCCCGTCCTCCAGCCTTAAGTACCATCCATCGTTCCTTCTTGGAACACTCCGACCGGTTTCGCCATCTCACGGCTCATCAGGGAGCTACAAACAAACAGACCAAGTCCTTAGTGCGTCACTTGCAAAAGTTAGGTTTTAAAATGGTGGGCAGAGGGGGGAAAACGCCCTCCCTATGTTGTCTGCCTCTTGGTTCTGGCCCGCACCTCAGACTGTTGCTGTTGTCCAAATGAATGCACCTTGTGCTTTAGCTTTAGGCACCATCCAGAGTTCCTGCTTGGCTACTACTGAATGTGTCCCGTCCTCCAGCCTTAAGTACCATCCATCGTTCCTTCTTGGAACACTCCGACCGGTTTCGCCATCTCACGGCTCATCAGGGAGCTACAAACAAACAGACCAAGTCCTTAGTGCGTCACTTGCAAAAGTTAGGTTTTAAAATGGTGGGCAGAGGGGGGAAAACGCCCTCCCTATGTTGTCTGCCTCTTGGTTCTGGCCCGCACCTCAGACTGTTGCTGTTGTCCAAATGAATGCACCTTGTGCTTTAGCTTTAGGCACCATCCAGAGTTCCTGCTTGGCTACTACTGAATGTGTCCCGTCCTCCAGCCTTAAGTACCATCCATCGTTCCTTCTTGGAACACTCCGACCGGTTTCGCCATCTCACGGCTCATCAGGGAGCTACAAACAAACAGACCAAGTCCTTAGTGCGTCACTTGCAAAAGTTAGGTTTTAAAATGGTGGGCAGAGGGGGGAAAACGCCCTCCCTATGTTGTCTGCCTCTTGGTTCTGGCCCGCACCTCAGACTGTTGCTGTTGTCCAAATGAATGCACCTTGTGCTTTAGCTTTAGGCACCATCCAGAGTTCCTGCTTGGCTACTACTGAATGTGTCCCGTCCTCCAGCCTTAAGTACCATCCATCGTTCCTTCTTGGAACACTCCGACCGGTTTCGCCATCTCACGGCTCATCAGGGAGCTACAAACAAACAGACCAAGTCCTTAGTGCGTCACTTGCAAAAGTTAGGTTTTAAAATGGTGGGCAGAGGGGGGAAAACGCCCTCCCTATGTTGTCTGCCTCTTGGTTCTGGCCCGCACCTCAGACTGTTGCTGTTGTCCAAATGAATGCACCTTGTGCTTTAGCTTTAGGCACCATCCAGAGTTCCTGCTTGGCTACTACTGAATGTGTCCCGTCCTCCAGCCTTAAGTACCATCCATCGTTCCTTCTTGGAACACTCCGACCGGTTTCGCCATCTCACGGCTCATCAGGGAGCTACAAACAAACAGACCAAGTCCTTAGTGCGTCACTTGCAAAAGTTAGGTTTTAAAATGGTGGGCAGAGGGGGGAAAACGCCCTCCCTATGTTGTCTGCCTCTTGGTTCTGGCCCGCACCTCAGACTGTTGCTGTTGTCCAAATGAATGCACCTTGTGCTTTAGCTTTAGGCACCATCCAGAGTTCCTGCTTGGCTACTACTGAATGTGTCCCGTCCTCCAGCCTTAAGTACCATCCATCGTTCCTTCTTGGAACACTCCGACCGGTTTCGCCATCTCACGGCTCATCAGGGAGCTACAAACAAACAGACCAAGTCCTTAGTGCGTCACTTGCAAAAGTTAGGTTTTAAAATGGTGGGCAGAGGGGGGAAAACGCCCTCCCTATGTTGTCTGCCTCTTGGTTCTGGCCCGCACCTCAGACTGTTGCTGTTGTCCAAATGAATGCACCTTGTGCTTTAGCTTTAGGCACCATCCAGAGTTCCTGCTTGGCTACTACTGAATGTGTCCCGTCCTCCAGCCTTAAGTACCATCCATCGTTCCTTCTTGGAACACTCCGACCGGTTTCGCCATCTCACGGCTCATCAGGGAGCTACAAACAAACAGACCAAGTCCTTAGTGCGTCACTTGCAAAAGTTAGGTTTTAAAATGGTGGGCAGAGGGGGGAAAACGCCCTCCCTATGTTGTCTGCCTCTTGGTTCTGGCCCGCACCTCAGACTGTTGCTGTTGTCCAAATGAATGCACCTTGTGCTTTAGCTTTAGGCACCATCCAGAGTTCCTGCTTGGCTACTACTGAATGTGTCCCGTCCTCCAGCCTTAAGTACCATCCATCGTTCCTTCTTGGAACACTCCGACCGGTTTCGCCATCTCACGGCTCATCAGGGAGCTACAAACAAACAGACCAAGTCCTTAGTGCGTCACTTGCAAAAGTTAGGTTTTAAAATGGTGGGCAGAGGGGGGAAAACGCCCTCCCTATGTTGTCTGCCTCTTGGTTCTGGCCCGCACCTCAGACTGTTGCTGTTGTCCAAATGAATGCACCTTGTGCTTTAGCTTTAGGCACCATCCAGAGTTCCTGCTTGGCTACTACTGAATGTGTCCCGTCCTCCAGCCTTAAGTACCATCCATCGTTCCTTCTTGGAACACTCCGACCGGTTTCGCCATCTCACGGCTCATCAGGGAGCTACAAACAAACAGACCAAGTCCTTAGTGCGTCACTTGCAAAAGTTAGGTTTTAAAATGGTGGGCAGAGGGGGGAAAACGCCCTCCCTATGTTGTCTGCCTCTTGGTTCTGGCCCGCACCTCAGACTGTTGCTGTTGTCCAAATGAATGCACCTTGTGCTTTAGCTTTAGGCACCATCCAGAGTTCCTGCTTGGCTACTACTGAATGTGTCCCGTCCTCCAGCCTTAAGTACCATCCATCGTTCCTTCTTGGAACACTCCGACCGGTTTCGCCATCTCACGGCTCATCAGGGAGCTACAAACAAACAGACCAAGTCCTTAGTGCGTCACTTGCAAAAGTTAGGTTTTAAAATGGTGGGCAGAGGGGGGAAACGCCCTCCCTATGTTGTCTGCCTCTTGGTTCTGGCCCGCACCTCAGACTGTTGCTGTTGCATTAGGGTTAGGGTTAGGGTTAGGGTTAGGGTTAGGGTTAGGGTTAGGGTTAGGGTTAGGTTTTAAAATGGTGGGCAGAGGGGGGAAACGCTGCATTAGGGTTAGGGTTAGGGTTAGGGTTAGGGTTAGGGTTAGGGTTAGGGTTAGGGTTAGGGTTAGGGTTAGGGTTAGGGTTAGGGTTAGGTTTTAAAATGGTGGGCAGAGGGGGGAAACGCCCTCCCTATGTTGTCTGCCTCTTGGTTCTGGCCCGCACCTCAGACTGTTGCTGTTGTCCAAATGAATGCACCTTGTGCTTTAGCTTTAGGCACCATCCAGAGTTCCTGCTTGGCTACTACTGAATGTGTCCCGTCCTCCAGCCTTAAGTACCATCCATCGTTCCTTCTTGGAACACTCCGACCGGTTTCGCCATCTTGCGGCTCATCAGGGAGCTACAAACAAACAGACCAAGTCCTTAGTGCGTCACTTGCAAAGGTTAGGTTTAGGGTTAGGGTTAGGGTTAGGGTTAGGGTTAGGGTTAGGGTTAGGGTTAGGGTTAGGGTTAGGGTTAGGGTTAGGGTTAGGGTTAGGGTTAGGGTTAGGGTTAGGGTTAGGGTTAGGGTTAGGGTTACGCTGCATTAGGGTTAGGGTTAGGGTTAGGGTTAGGGTTAGGGTTAGGGTTAGGGTTAGGGTTAGGGTTAGGGTTAGGGTTAGGGTTAGGGTTAGGGTTAGGGTTAGGGTTAGGGTTAGGGTTAGGGTTAGGGTTAGGTTGTATGGTGTGGGCAGGAGGGTAGTTACACCCTCTTGTGTTCGTATTCTCACTCAACCCTTGAGCTTCTTGTCACTTATACCTGCCACTTTTGGTTGGCCCACGCTTTACCTTACCACCTGGCTTCTTTTTCTTGCCGATCGCTTCTTAGTAATTTCTTGATCCGTAATCCTTTGATCCCCCTCTGGGGTTATAATCAGTTCCTGGGTTTTGCCAATTTATGGCCTCTATGTCGTATTTAGTTATTATTATTGGTGTTGGAACTCTACCCTTTATTTTACGTAGTGTTAGGGTTAGGGTTAGGGTTAGGGTTAGGGTTAGGGTTAGGGTTAGGGTTAGGGTTAGGGTTAGGGTTAGGGTTAGGGTTAGGTTTTAAAATGGTGGGCAGAGGGGTTAGGGTTAGGGTTAGGTTTTAAAATGGTGGGCAGAGGGGTTAGGGTTAGGGTTAGGGTTAGGGTTAGGGTTAGGGTTAGGGTTAGGTTTTAAAATGGTGGGCAGAGGGGTTAGGGTTAGGGTTAGGGTTAGGGTTAGGGTTAGGGTTAGGGTTAGGGTTAGGGTTAGGGTTAGGGTTAGGGTTAGGTTTTAAAATGGTGGGCAGAGGGGGGAAAACGCCCTCCCTATGTTGTCTGCCTCTTGGTTCTGGCCCGCACCTCAGACTGTTGCTGTTGTCCAAATGAATGCACCTTGTGCTTTAGCTTTAGGCACCATCCAGAGTTCCTGCTTGGCTGCATTAGGGTTAGGGTTAGGGTTAGGGTTAGGGTTAGGGTTAGGGTTAGGGTTAGGTTTTAAAATGGTGGGCAGAGGGGGGAAACGCCCTCCCTATGTTGTCTGCCTCTTGGTTCTGGCCCGCACCTCAGACTGTTGCTGTTGTCCAAATGAATGCACCTTGTGCTTTAGCTTTAGGCACCATCCAGAGTTCCTGCTTGGCTACTACTGAATGTGTCCCGTCCTGCAGCCTTAAGTACCATCCATCGTTCCTTCTTGGAACACTCCGACCGGTTTCGCCATCTTGCGGCTCATCAGGGAGCTACAAACAAACAGACCAAGTCCTTAGTGCGTCACTTGCAAAGGTTAGGTTTTAAAATGGTGGGCAGAGGGGGGAAACGCCCTCCCTATGTTGTCTGCCTCTTGGTTCTGGCCCGCACCTCAGACTGTTGCTGTTGTCCAAATGAATGCACCTTGTGCTTTAGCTTTAGGCACCATCCAGAGTTCCTGCTTGGCTACTACTGAATGTGTCCCGTCCTGCAGCCTTAAGTACCATCCATCGTTCCTTCTTGGAACACTCCGACCGGTTTCGCCATCTTGCGGCTCATCAGGGAGCTACAAACAAACAGACCAAGTCCTTAGTGCGTCACTTGCAAAGGTTAGGTTTTAAAATGGTGGGCAGAGGGGGGAAACGCCCTCCCTATGTTGTCTGCCTCTTGGTTCTGGCCCGCACCTCAGACTGTTGCTGTTGTCCAAATGAATGCACCTTGTGCTTTAGCTTTAGGCACCATCCAGAGTTCCTGCTTGGCTACTACTGAATGTGTCCCGTCCTGCAGCCTTAAGTACCATCCATCGTTCCTTCTTGGAACACTCCGACCGGTTTCGCCATCTTGCGGCTCATCAGGGAGCTACAAACAAACAGACCAAGTCCTTAGTGCGTCACTTGCAAAGGTTAGGTTTTAAAATGGTGGGCAGAGGGGGGAAACGCCCTCCCTATGTTGTCTGCCTCTTGGTTCTGGCCCGCACCTCAGACTGTTGCTGTTGTCCAAATGAATGCACCTTGTGCTTTAGCTTTAGGCACCATCCAGAGTTCCTGCTTGGCTACTACTGAATGTGTCCCGTCCTGCAGCCTTAAGTACCATCCATCGTTCCTTCTTGGAACACTCCGACCGGTTTCGCCATCTTGCGGCTCATCAGGGAGCTACAAACAAACAGACCAAGTCCTTAGTGCGTCACTTGCAAAGGTTAGGTTTTAAAATGGTGGGCAGAGGGGGGAAACGCCCTCCCTATGTTGTCTGCCTCTTGGTTCTGGCCCGCACCTCAGACTGTTGCTGTTGTCCAAATGAATGCACCTTGTGCTTTAGCTTTAGGCACCATCCAGAGTTCCTGCTTGGCTACTACTGAATGTGTCCCGTCCTGCAGCCTTAAGTACCATCCATCGTTCCTTCTTGGAACACTCCGACCGGTTTCGCCATCTTGCGGCTCATCAGGGAGCTACAAACAAACAGACCAAGTCCTTAGTGCGTCACTTGCAAAGGTTAGGTTTTAAAATGGTGGGCAGAGGGGGGAAACGCCCTCCCTATGTTGTCTGCCTCTTGGTTCTGGCCCGCACCTCAGACTGTTGCTGTTGTCCAAATGAATGCACCTTGTGCTTTAGCTTTAGGCACCATCCAGAGTTCCTGCTTGGCTACTACTGAATGTGTCCCGTCCTGCAGCCTTAAGTACCATCCATCGTTCCTTCTTGGAACACTCCGACCGGTTTCGCCATCTTGCGGCTCATCAGGGAGCTACAAACAAACAGACCAAGTCCTTAGTGCGTCACTTGCAAAGGTTAGGTTTTAAAATGGTGGGCAGAGGGGGGAAACGCCCTCCCTATGTTGTCTGCCTCTTGGTTCTGGCCCGCACCTCAGACTGTTGCTGTTGTCCAAATGAATGCACCTTGTGCTTTAGCTTTAGGCACCATCCAGAGTTCCTGCTTGGCTACTACTGAATGTGTCCCGTCCTGCAGCCTTAAGTACCATCCATCGTTCCTTCTTGGAACACTCCGACCGGTTTCGCCATCTTGCGGCTCATCAGGGAGCTACAAACAAACAGACCAAGTCCTTAGTGCGTCACTTGCAAAGGTTAGGTTTTAAAATGGTGGGCAGAGGGGGGAAACGCCCTCCCTATGTTGTCTGCCTCTTGGTTCTGGCCCGCACCTCAGACTGTTGCTGTTGTCCAAATGAATGCACCTTGTGCTTTAGCTTTAGGCACCATCCAGAGTTCCTGCTTGGCTACTACTGAATGTGTCCCGTCCTGCAGCCTTAAGTACCATCCATCGTTCCTTCTTGGAACACTCCGACCGGTTTCGCCATCTTGCGGCTCATCAGGGAGCTACAAACAAACAGACCAAGTCCTTAGTGCGTCACTTGCAAAGGTTAGGTTTTAAAATGGTGGGCAGAGGGGGGAAACGCCCTCCCTATGTTGTCTGCCTCTTGGTTCTGGCCCGCACCTCAGACTGTTGCTGTTGTCCAAATGAATGCACCTTGTGCTTTAGCTTTAGGCACCATCCAGAGTTCCTGCTTGGCTACTACTGAATGTGTCCCGTCCTGCAGCCTTAAGTACCATCCATCGTTCCTTCTTGGAACACTCCGACCGGTTTCGCCATCTTGCGGCTCATCAGGGAGCTACAAACAAACAGACCAAGTCCTTAGTGCGTCACTTGCAAAGGTTAGGTTTTAAAATGGTGGGCAGAGGGGGGAAACGCCCTCCCTATGTTGTCTGCCTCTTGGTTCTGGCCCGCACCTCAGACTGTTGCTGTTGTCCAAATGAATGCACCTTGTGCTTTAGCTTTAGGCACCATCCAGAGTTCCTGCTTGGCTACTACTGAATGTGTCCCGTCCTGCAGCCTTAAGTACCATCCATCGTTCCTTCTTGGAACACTCCGACCGGTTTCGCCATCTTGCGGCTCATCAGGGAGCTACAAACAAACAGACCAAGTCCTTAGTGCGTCACTTGCAAAGGTTAGGTTTTAAAATGGTGGGCAGAGGGGGGAAACGCCCTCCCTATGTTGTCTGCCTCTTGGTTCTGGCCCGCACCTCAGACTGTTGCTGTTGTCCAAATGAATGCACCTTGTGCTTTAGCTTTAGGCACCATCCAGAGTTCCTGCTTGGCTACTACTGAATGTGTCCCGTCCTGCAGCCTTAAGTACCATCCATCGTTCCTTCTTGGAACACTCCGACCGGTTTCGCCATCTTGCGGCTCATCAGGGAGCTACAAACAAACAGACCAAGTCCTTAGTGCGTCACTTGCAAAGGTTAGGTTTTAAAATGGTGGGCAGAGGGGGGAAACGCCCTCCCTATGTTGTCTGCCTCTTGGTTCTGGCCCGCACCTCAGACTGTTGCTGTTGTCCAAATGAATGCACCTTGTGCTTTAGCTTTAGGCACCATCCAGAGTTCCTGCTTGGCTACTACTGAATGTGTCCCGTCCTGCAGCCTTAAGTACCATCCATCGTTCCTTCTTGGAACACTCCGACCGGTTTCGCCATCTTGCGGCTCATCAGGGAGCTACAAACAAACAGACCAAGTCCTTAGTGCGTCACTTGCAAAGGTTAGGTTTTAAAATGGTGGGCAGAGGGGGGAAACGCCCTCCCTATGTTGTCTGCCTCTTGGTTCTGGCCCGCACCTCAGACTGTTGCTGTTGTCCAAATGAATGCACCTTGTGCTTTAGCTTTAGGCACCATCCAGAGTTCCTGCTTGGCTACTACTGAATGTGTCCCGTCCTGCAGCCTTAAGTACCATCCATCGTTCCTTCTTGGAACACTCCGACCGGTTTCGCCATCTTGCGGCTCATCAGGGAGCTACAAACAAACAGACCAAGTCCTTAGTGCGTCACTTGCAAAGGTTAGGTTTTAAAATGGTGGGCAGAGGGGGGAAACGCCCTCCCTATGTTGTCTGCCTCTTGGTTCTGGCCCGCACCTCAGACTGTTGCTGTTGTCCAAATGAATGCACCTTGTGCTTTAGCTTTAGGCACCATCCAGAGTTCCTGCTTGGCTACTACTGAATGTGTCCCGTCCTGCAGCCTTAAGTACCATCCATCGTTCCTTCTTGGAACACTCCGACCGGTTTCGCCATCTTGCGGCTCATCAGGGAGCTACAAACAAACAGACCAAGTCCTTAGTGCGTCACTTGCAAAGGTTAGGTTTTAAAATGGTGGGCAGAGGGGGGAAACGCCCTCCCTATGTTGTCTGCCTCTTGGTTCTGGCCCGCACCTCAGACTGTTGCTGTTGTCCAAATGAATGCACCTTGTGCTTTAGCTTTAGGCACCATCCAGAGTTCCTGCTTGGCTACTACTGAATGTGTCCCGTCCTGCAGCCTTAAGTACCATCCATCGTTCCTTCTTGGAACACTCCGACCGGTTTCGCCATCTTGCGGCTCATCAGGGAGCTACAAACAAACAGACCAAGTCCTTAGTGCGTCACTTGCAAAGGTTAGGTTTTAAAATGGTGGGCAGAGGGGGGAAACGCCCTCCCTATGTTGTCTGCCTCTTGGTTCTGGCCCGCACCTCAGACTGTTGCTGTTGTCCAAATGAATGCACCTTGTGCTTTAGCTTTAGGCACCATCCAGAGTTCCTGCTTGGCTACTACTGAATGTGTCCCGTCCTGCAGCCTTAAGTACCATCCATCGTTCCTTCTTGGAACACTCCGACCGGTTTCGCCATCTTGCGGCTCATCAGGGAGCTACAAACAAACAGACCAAGTCCTTAGTGCGTCACTTGCAAAGGTTAGGTTTTAAAATGGTGGGCAGAGGGGGGAAACGCCCTCCCTATGTTGTCTGCCTCTTGGTTCTGGCCCGCACCTCAGACTGTTGCTGTTGTCCAAATGAATGCACCTTGTGCTTTAGCTTTAGGCACCATCCAGAGTTCCTGCTTGGCTACTACTGAATGTGTCCCGTCCTGCAGCCTTAAGTACCATCCATCGTTCCTTCTTGGAACACTCCGACCGGTTTCGCCATCTTGCGGCTCATCAGGGAGCTACAAACAAACAGACCAAGTCCTTAGTGCGTCACTTGCAAAGGTTAGGTTTTAAAATGGTGGGCAGAGGGGGGAAACGCCCTCCCTATGTTGTCTGCCTCTTGGTTCTGGCCCGCACCTCAGACTGTTGCTGTTGTCCAAATGAATGCACCTTGTGCTTTAGCTTTAGGCACCATCCAGAGTTCCTGCTTGGCTACTACTGAATGTGTCCCGTCCTGCAGCCTTAAGTACCATCCATCGTTCCTTCTTGGAACACTCCGACCGGTTTCGCCATCTTGCGGCTCATCAGGGAGCTACAAACAAACAGACCAAGTCCTTAGTGCGTCACTTGCAAAGGTTAGGTTTTAAAATGGTGGGCAGAGGGGGGAAACGCCCTCCCTATGTTGTCTGCCTCTTGGTTCTGGCCCGCACCTCAGACTGTTGCTGTTGTCCAAATGAATGCACCTTGTGCTTTAGCTTTAGGCACCATCCAGAGTTCCTGCTTGGCTACTACTGAATGTGTCCCGTCCTGCAGCCTTAAGTACCATCCATCGTTCCTTCTTGGAACACTCCGACCGGTTTCGCCATCTTGCGGCTCATCAGGGAGCTACAAACAAACAGACCAAGTCCTTAGTGCGTCACTTGCAAAGGTTAGGTTTTAAAATGGTGGGCAGAGGGGGGAAACGCCCTCCCTATGTTGTCTGCCTCTTGGTTCTGGCCCGCACCTCAGACTGTTGCTGTTGTCCAAATGAATGCACCTTGTGCTTTAGCTTTAGGCACCATCCAGAGTTCCTGCTTGGCTACTACTGAATGTGTCCCGTCCTGCAGCCTTAAGTACCATCCATCGTTCCTTCTTGGAACACTCCGACCGGTTTCGCCATCTTGCGGCTCATCAGGGAGCTACAAACAAACAGACCAAGTCCTTAGTGCGTCACTTGCAAAGGTTAGGTTTTAAAATGGTGGGCAGAGGGGGGAAACGCCCTCCCTATGTTGTCTGCCTCTTGGTTCTGGCCCGCACCTCAGACTGTTGCTGTTGTCCAAATGAATGCACCTTGTGCTTTAGCTTTAGGCACCATCCAGAGTTCCTGCTTGGCTACTACTGAATGTGTCCCGTCCTGCAGCCTTAAGTACCATCCATCGTTCCTTCTTGGAACACTCCGACCGGTTTCGCCATCTTGCGGCTCATCAGGGAGCTACAAACAAACAGACCAAGTCCTTAGTGCGTCACTTGCAAAGGTTAGGTTTTAAAATGGTGGGCAGAGGGGGGAAACGCCCTCCCTATGTTGTCTGCCTCTTGGTTCTGGCCCGCACCTCAGACTGTTGCTGTTGTCCAAATGAATGCACCTTGTGCTTTAGCTTTAGGCACCATCCAGAGTTCCTGCTTGGCTACTACTGAATGTGTCCCGTCCTGCAGCCTTAAGTACCATCCATCGTTCCTTCTTGGAACACTCCGACCGGTTTCGCCATCTTGCGGCTCATCAGGGAGCTACAAACAAACAGACCAAGTCCTTAGTGCGTCACTTGCAAAGGTTAGGTTTTAAAATGGTGGGCAGAGGGGGGAAACGCCCTCCCTATGTTGTCTGCCTCTTGGTTCTGGCCCGCACCTCAGACTGTTGCTGTTGTCCAAATGAATGCACCTTGTGCTTTAGCTTTAGGCACCATCCAGAGTTCCTGCTTGGCTACTACTGAATGTGTCCCGTCCTGCAGCCTTAAGTACCATCCATCGTTCCTTCTTGGAACACTCCGACCGGTTTCGCCATCTTGCGGCTCATCAGGGAGCTACAAACAAACAGACCAAGTCCTTAGTGCGTCACTTGCAAAGGTTAGGTTTTAAAATGGTGGGCAGAGGGGGGAAACGCCCTCCCTATGTTGTCTGCCTCTTGGTTCTGGCCCGCACCTCAGACTGTTGCTGTTGTCCAAATGAATGCACCTTGTGCTTTAGCTTTAGGCACCATCCAGAGTTCCTGCTTGGCTACTACTGAATGTGTCCCGTCCTGCAGCCTTAAGTACCATCCATCGTTCCTTCTTGGAACACTCCGACCGGTTTCGCCATCTTGCGGCTCATCAGGGAGCTACAAACAAACAGACCAAGTCCTTAGTGCGTCACTTGCAAAGGTTAGGTTTTAAAATGGTGGGCAGAGGGGGGAAACGCCCTCCCTATGTTGTCTGCCTCTTGGTTCTGGCCCGCACCTCAGACTGTTGCTGTTGTCCAAATGAATGCACCTTGTGCTTTAGCTTTAGGCACCATCCAGAGTTCCTGCTTGGCTACTACTGAATGTGTCCCGTCCTGCAGCCTTAAGTACCATCCATCGTTCCTTCTTGGAACACTCCGACCGGTTTCGCCATCTTGCGGCTCATCAGGGAGCTACAAACAAACAGACCAAGTCCTTAGTGCGTCACTTGCAAAGGTTAGGTTTTAAAATGGTGGGCAGAGGGGGGAAACGCCCTCCCTATGTTGTCTGCCTCTTGGTTCTGGCCCGCACCTCAGACTGTTGCTGTTGTCCAAATGAATGCACCTTGTGCTTTAGCTTTAGGCACCATCCAGAGTTCCTGCTTGGCTACTACTGAATGTGTCCCGTCCTGCAGCCTTAAGTACCATCCATCGTTCCTTCTTGGAACACTCCGACCGGTTTCGCCATCTTGCGGCTCATCAGGGAGCTACAAACAAACAGACCAAGTCCTTAGTGCGTCACTTGCAAAGGTTAGGTTTTAAAATGGTGGGCAGAGGGGGGAAACGCCCTCCCTATGTTGTCTGCCTCTTGGTTCTGGCCCGCACCTCAGACTGTTGCTGTTGTCCAAATGAATGCACCTTGTGCTTTAGCTTTAGGCACCATCCAGAGTTCCTGCTTGGCTACTACTGAATGTGTCCCGTCCTGCAGCCTTAAGTACCATCCATCGTTCCTTCTTGGAACACTCCGACCGGTTAGGGTTAGGGTTAGGGTTAGGGTTAGGGTTAGGGTTAGGGTTAGGGTTAGGGTTAGGGTTAGGGTTAGGGTTAGGGTTAGGGTTAGGGTTAGGGTTAGGGTTAGGGTTAGGGTTAGGGTTAGGGTTAGGGTTAGGGTTAGGGTTAGGGTTAGGGTTAGGGTTAGGGTTAGGGTTAGGGTTAGGGTTAGGGTTAGGTTTTAAAATGGTGGACAGAGGGGGGAAACGCCCTCCCTATGTTGTCTGCCTCTTGGTTCTGGCCCGCACCTCAGACTGTTGCTGTTGTCCAAATGAATGCACCTTGTGCTTTAGCTTTAGGCACCATCCAGAGTTCCTGCTTGGCTACTACTGAATGTGTCCCGTCCTCCAGCCTTAAGTACCATCCATCGTTCCTTCTTGGAACACTCCGACCGGTTTCGCCATCTTATGGCTCATCAGGGAGCTACAAACAAACAGACCAAGTCCTTAGTGCGTCACTTGCAAAGGTTAGGTTTTAAAATGGTGGACAGAGGGGGGAAACGCCCTCCCTATGTTGTCTGCCTCTTGGTTCTGGCCCGCACCTCAGACTGTTGCTGTTGTCCAAATGAATGCACCTTGTGCTTTAGCTTTAGGCACCATCCAGAGTTCCTGCTTGGCTACTACTGAATGTGTCCCGTCCTCCAGCCTTAAGTACCATCCATCGTTCCTTCTTGGAACACTCCGACCGGTTTCGCCATCTTATGGCTCATCAGGGAGCTACAAACAAACAGACCAAGTCCTTAGTGCGTCACTTGCAAAGGTTAGGTTTTAAAATGGTGGACAGAGGGGGGAAACGCCCTCCCTATGTTGTCTGCCTCTTGGTTCTGGCCCGCACCTCAGACTGTTGCTGTTGTCCAAATGAATGCACCTTGTGCTTTAGCTTTAGGCACCATCCAGAGTTCCTGCTTGGCTACTACTGAATGTGTCCCGTCCTCCAGCCTTAAGTACCATCCATCGTTCCTTCTTGGAACACTCCGACCGGTTTCGCCATCTTATGGCTCATCAGGGAGCTACAAACAAACAGACCAAGTCCTTAGTGCGTCACTTGCAAAGGTTAGGTTTTAAAATGGTGGACAGAGGGGGGAAACGCCCTCCCTATGTTGTCTGCCTCTTGGTTCTGGCCCGCACCTCAGACTGTTGCTGTTGTCCAAATGAATGCACCTTGTGCTTTAGCTTTAGGCACCATCCAGAGTTCCTGCTTGGCTACTACTGAATGTGTCCCGTCCTCCAGCCTTAAGTACCATCCATCGTTCCTTCTTGGAACACTCCGACCGGTTTCGCCATCTTATGGCTCATCAGGGAGCTACAAACAAACAGACCAAGTCCTTAGTGCGTCACTTGCAAAGGTTAGGTTTTAAAATGGTGGACAGAGGGGGGAAACGCCCTCCCTATGTTGTCTGCCTCTTGGTTCTGGCCCGCACCTCAGACTGTTGCTGTTGTCCAAATGAATGCACCTTGTGCTTTAGCTTTAGGCACCATCCAGAGTTCCTGCTTGGCTACTACTGAATGTGTCCCGTCCTCCAGCCTTAAGTACCATCCATCGTTCCTTCTTGGAACACTCCGACCGGTTTCGCCATCTTATGGCTCATCAGGGAGCTACAAACAAACAGACCAAGTCCTTAGTGCGTCACTTGCAAAGGTTAGGTTTTAAAATGGTGGACAGAGGGGGGAAACGCCCTCCCTATGTTGTCTGCCTCTTGGTTCTGGCCCGCACCTCAGACTGTTGCTGTTGTCCAAATGAATGCACCTTGTGCTTTAGCTTTAGGCACCATCCAGAGTTCCTGCTTGGCTACTACTGAATGTGTCCCGTCCTCCAGCCTTAAGTATCATCCATCGTTCCTTCTTGGAACACTCCGACCGGTTTCGCCATCTTATGGCTCATCAGGGAGCTACAAACAAACAGACCAAGTCCTTAGTGCGTCACTTGCAAAGGTTAGGTTTTAAAATGGTGGACAGAGGGGGGAAACGCCCTCCCTATGTTGTCTGCCTCTTGGTTCTGGCCCGCACCTCAGACTGTTGCTGTTGTCCAAATGAATGCACCTTGTGCTTTAGCTTTAGGCACCATCCAGAGTTCCTGCTTGGCTACTACTGAATGTGTCCCGTCCTCCAGCCTTAAGTACCATCCATCGTTCCTTCTTGGAACACTCCGACCGGTTTCGCCATCTTATGGCTCATCAGGGAGCTACAAACAAACAGACCAAGTCCTTAGTGCGTCACTTGCAAAGGTTAGGTTTTAAAATGGTGGACAGAGGGGGGAAACGCCCTCCCTATGTTGTCTGCCTCTTGGTTCTGGCCCGCACCTCAGACTGTTGCTGTTGTCCAAATGAATGCACCTTGTGCTTTAGCTTTAGGCACCATCCAGAGTTCCTGCTTGGCTACTACTGAATGTGTCCCGTCCTCCAGCCTTAAGTACCATCCATCGTTCCTTCTTGGAACACTCCGACCGGTTTCGCCATCTTATGGCTCATCAGGGAGCTACAAACAAACAGACCAAGTCCTTAGTGCGTCACTTGCAAAGGTTAGGTTTTAAAATGGTGGACAGAGGGGGGAAACGCCCTCCCTATGTTGTCTGCCTCTTGGTTCTGGCCCGCACCTCAGACTGTTGCTGTTGTCCAAATGAATGCACCTTGTGCTTTAGCTTTAGGCACCATCCAGAGTTCCTGCTTGGCTACTACTGAATGTGTCCCGTCCTCCAGCCTTAAGTACCATCCATCGTTCCTTCTTGGAACACTCCGACCGGTTTCGCCATCTTATGGCTCATCAGGGAGCTACAAACAAACAGACCAAGTCCTTAGTGCGTCACTTGCAAAGGTTAGGTTTTAAAATGGTGGACAGAGGGGGGAAACGCCCTCCCTATGTTGTCTGCCTCTTGGTTCTGGCCCGCACCTCAGACTGTTGCTGTTGTCCAAATGAATGCACCTTGTGCTTTAGCTTTAGGCACCATCCAGAGTTCCTGCTTGGCTACTACTGAATGTGTCCCGTCCTCCAGCCTTAAGTACCATCCATCGTTCCTTCTTGGAACACTCCGACCGGTTTCGCCATCTTATGGCTCATCAGGGAGCTACAAACAAACAGACCAAGTCCTTAGTGCGTCACTTGCAAAGGTTAGGTTTTAAAATGGTGGACAGAGGGGGGAAACGCCCTCCCTATGTTGTCTGCCTCTTGGTTCTGGCCCGCACCTCAGACTGTTGCTGTTGTCCAAATGAATGCACCTTGTGCTTTAGCTTTAGGCACCATCCAGAGTTCCTGCTTGGCTACTACTGAATGTGTCCCGTCCTCCAGCCTTAAGTACCATCCATCGTTCCTTCTTGGAACACTCCGACCGGTTTCGCCATCTTATGGCTCATCAGGGAGCTACAAACAAACAGACCAAGTCCTTAGTGCGTCACTTGCAAAGGTTAGGTTTTAAAATGGTGGACAGAGGGGGGAAACGCCCTCCCTATGTTGTCTGCCTCTTGGTTCTGGCCCGCACCTCAGACTGTTGCTGTTGTCCAAATGAATGCACCTTGTGCTTTAGCTTTAGGCACCATCCAGAGTTCCTGCTTGGCTACTACTGAATGTGTCCCGTCCTCCAGCCTTAAGTACCATCCATCGTTCCTTCTTGGAACACTCCGACCGGTTTCGCCATCTTATGGCTCATCAGGGAGCTACAAACAAACAGACCAAGTCCTTAGTGCGTCACTTGCAAAGGTTAGGTTTTAAAATGGTGGACAGAGGGGGGAAACGCCCTCCCTATGTTGTCTGCCTCTTGGTTCTGGCCCGCACCTCAGACTGTTGCTGTTGTCCAAATGAATGCACCTTGTGCTTTAGCTTTAGGCACCATCCAGAGTTCCTGCTTGGCTACTACTGAATGTGTCCCGTCCTCCAGCCTTAAGTACCATCCATCGTTCCTTCTTGGAACACTCCGACCGGTTTCGCCATCTTATGGCTCATCAGGGAGCTACAAACAAACAGACCAAGTCCTTAGTGCGTCACTTGCAAAGGTTAGGTTTTAAAATGGTGGACAGAGGGGGGAAACGCCCTCCCTATGTTGTCTGCCTCTTGGTTCTGGCCCGCACCTCAGACTGTTGCTGTTGTCCAAATGAATGCACCTTGTGCTTTAGCTTTAGGCACCATCCAGAGTTCCTGCTTGGCTACTACTGAATGTGTCCCGTCCTCCAGCCTTAAGTACCATCCATCGTTCCTTCTTGGAACACTCCGACCGGTTTCGCCATCTTATGGCTCATCAGGGAGCTACAAACAAACAGACCAAGTCCTTAGTGCGTCACTTGCAAAGGTTAGGTTTTAAAATGGTGGACAGAGGGGGGAAACGCCCTCCCTATGTTGTCTGCCTCTTGGTTCTGGCCCGCACCTCAGACTGTTGCTGTTGTCCAAATGAATGCACCTTGTGCTTTAGCTTTAGGCACCATCCAGAGTTCCTGCTTGGCTACTACTGAATGTGTCCCGTCCTGCAGCCTTAAGTACCATCCATCGTTCCTTCTTGGAACACTCCGACCGGTTTCGCCATCTTGCGGCTCATCAGGGAGCTACAAACAAACAGACCAAGTCCTTAGTGCGTCACTTGCAAAGGTTAGGTTTTAAAATGGTGGGCAGAGGGGGGAAACGCCCTCCCTATGTTGTCTGCCTCTTGGTTCTGGCCCGCACCTCAGACTGTTGCTGTTGTCCAAATGAATGCACCTTGTGCTTTAGCTTTAGGCACCATCCAGAGTTCCTGCTTGGCTACTACTGAATGTGTCCCGTCCTGCAGCCTTAAGTACCATCCATCGTTCCTTCTTGGAACACTCCGACCGGTTTCGCCATCTTGCGGCTCATCAGGGAGCTACAAACAAACAGACCAAGTCCTTAGTGCGTCACTTGCAAAGGTTAGGTTTTAAAATGGTGGGCAGAGGGGGGAAACGCCCTCCCTATGTTGTCTGCCTCTTGGTTCTGGCCCGCACCTCAGACTGTTGCTGTTGTCCAAATGAATGCACCTTGTGCTTTAGCTTTAGGCACCATCCAGAGTTCCTGCTTGGCTACTACTGAATGTGTCCCGTCCTGCAGCCTTAAGTACCATCCATCGTTCCTTCTTGGAACACTCCGACCGGTTTCGCCATCTTGCGGCTCATCAGGGAGCTACAAACAAACAGACCAAGTCCTTAGTGCGTCACTTGCAAAGGTTAGGTTTTAAAATGGTGGGCAGAGGGGGGAAACGCCCTCCCTATGTTGTCTGCCTCTTGGTTCTGGCCCGCACCTCAGACTGTTGCTGTTGTCCAAATGAATGCACCTTGTGCTTTAGCTTTAGGCACCATCCAGAGTTCCTGCTTGGCTACTACTGAATGTGTCCCGTCCTGCAGCCTTAAGTACCATCCATCGTTCCTTCTTGGAACACTCCGACCGGTTAGGGTTAGGGTTAGGGTTAGGGTTAGGGTTAGGGTTAGGGTTAGGGTTAGGGTTAGGGTTAGGGTTAGGGTTAGGGTTAGGGTTAGGGTTAGGGTTAGGGTTAGGGTTAGGGTTAGGGTTAGGGTTAGGGTTAGGGTTAGGGTTAGGGTCAGGGTCAGGGTCAGGGTCAGGGTCAGGGTCAGGGTCAGGGTCAGGGTCAGGGTCAGGGTCAGGGTCAGGGTCAGGGTCAGGGTCAGGGTCAGGGTTAGGGTTAGGGTTAGGGTTAGGGTTAGGGTTAGGGTTAGGGTTACGCTGCATTAGGGTTAGGGTTAGGGTTAGGGTTAGGGTTAGGGTTAGGGTTAGGGTTAGGGTTAGGGTTAGGGTTAGGGTTAGGGTTAGGGTTAGGGTTAGGGTTAGGGTTAGGGTTAGGGTTAGGGTTAGGTTTTAAAATGGTGGGCAGAGGGGGGAAACGCCCTCCCTATGTTGTCTGCCTCTTGGTTCTGGCCCGCACCTCAGACTGTTGCTGTTGTCCAAATGAATGCACCTTGTGCTTTAGCTTTAGGCACCATCCAGAGTTCCTGCTTGGCTACTACTGAATGTGTCCTGTCCTGCAGCCTTAAGTACCATCCATCGTTCCTTCTTGGAACACTCCGACCGGTTTCGCCATCTTGCGGCTCATCAGGGAGCTATAAACAAACAGACCAAGTCCTTAGTGCGTCACTTGCAAAAGTTAGGTTTTAAAATGGTGGGCAGAGGGGGGAAACGCCCTCCCTATGTTGTCTGCCTCTTGGTTCTGGCCCGCACCTCAGACTGTTGCTGTTGTCCAAATGAATGCACCTTGTGCTTTAGCTTTAGGCACCATCCAGAGTTCCTGCTTGGCTACTACTGAATGTGTCCTGTCCTGCAGCCTTAAGTACCATCCATCGTTCCTTCTTGGAACACTCCGACCGGTTTCGCCATCTTGCGGCTCATCAGGGAGCTATAAACAAACAGACCAAGTCCTTAGTGCGTCACTTGCAAAAGTTAGGTTTTAAAATGGTGGGCAGAGGGGGGAAACGCCCTCCCTATGTTGTCTGCCTCTTGGTTCTGGCCCGCACCTCAGACTGTTGCTGTTGTCCAAATGAATGCACCTTGTGCTTTAGCTTTAGGCACCATCCAGAGTTCCTGCTTGGCTACTACTGAATGTGTCCTGTCCTGCAGCCTTAAGTACCATCCATCGTTCCTTCTTGGAACACTCCGACCGGTTTCGCCATCTTGCGGCTCATCAGGGAGCTATAAACAAACAGACCAAGTCCTTAGTGCGTCACTTGCAAAAGTTAGGTTTTAAAATGGTGGGCAGAGGGGGGAAACGCCCTCCCTATGTTGTCTGCCTCTTGGTTCTGGCCCGCACCTCAGACTGTTGCTGTTGTCCAAATGAATGCACCTTGTGCTTTAGCTTTAGGCACCATCCAGAGTTCCTGCTTGGCTACTACTGAATGTGTCCTGTCCTGCAGCCTTAAGTACCATCCATCGTTCCTTCTTGGAACACTCCGACCGGTTTCGCCATCTTGCGGCTCATCAGGGAGCTATAAACAAACAGACCAAGTCCTTAGTGCGTCACTTGCAAAAGTTAGGTTTTAAAATGGTGGGCAGAGGGGGGAAACGCCCTCCCTATGTTGTCTGCCTCTTGGTTCTGGCCCGCACCTCAGACTGTTGCTGTTGTCCAAATGAATGCACCTTGTGCTTTAGCTTTAGGCACCATCCAGAGTTCCTGCTTGGCTACTACTGAATGTGTCCTGTCCTGCAGCCTTAAGTACCATCCATCGTTCCTTCTTGGAACACTCCGACCGGTTTCGCCATCTTGCGGCTCATCAGGGAGCTATAAACAAACAGACCAAGTCCTTAGTGCGTCACTTGCAAAAGTTAGGTTTTAAAATGGTGGGCAGAGGGGGGAAACGCCCTCCCTATGTTGTCTGCCTCTTGGTTCTGGCCCGCACCTCAGACTGTTGCTGTTGTCCAAATGAATGCACCTTGTGCTTTAGCTTTAGGCACCATCCAGAGTTCCTGCTTGGCTACTACTGAATGTGTCCTGTCCTGCAGCCTTAAGTACCATCCATCGTTCCTTCTTGGAACACTCCGACCGGTTTCGCCATCTTGCGGCTCATCAGGGAGCTATAAACAAACAGACCAAGTCCTTAGTGCGTCACTTGCAAAAGTTAGGTTTTAAAATGGTGGGCAGAGGGGGGAAACGCCCTCCCTATGTTGTCTGCCTCTTGGTTCTGGCCCGCACCTCAGACTGTTGCTGTTGTCCAAATGAATGCACCTTGTGCTTTAGCTTTAGGCACCATCCAGAGTTCCTGCTTGGCTACTACTGAATGTGTCCTGTCCTGCAGCCTTAAGTACCATCCATCGTTCCTTCTTGGAACACTCCGACCGGTTTCGCCATCTTGCGGCTCATCAGGGAGCTATAAACAAACAGACCAAGTCCTTAGTGCGTCACTTGCAAAAGTTAGGTTTTAAAATGGTGGGCAGAGGGGGGAAACGCCCTCCCTATGTTGTCTGCCTCTTGGTTCTGGCCCGCACCTCAGACTGTTGCTGTTGTCCAAATGAATGCACCTTGTGCTTTAGCTTTAGGCGTTAGGGTTAGGGTTAGGGTTAGGGTTAGGGTTAGGGTTAGGGTTAGGGTTAGGGTTAGGGTTAGGGTTAGGGTTAGGGTTAGGGTTAGGGTTAGGGTTAGGGTTAGGGTTAGGGTTAGGGTTAGGGTTAGGGTTAGGGTTAGGGTTAGGGTTAGGGTTAGGGTTAGGGTTAGGGTTAGGGTTAGGGTTAGGGTTAGGGTTAGGGTTAGGGTTAGGGTTAGGGTTAGGGTTAGGGTTAGGGTTAGGGTTAGGGTTAGGGTTAGGGTTAGGGTTAGGGTTAGGGTTAGGGTTAGGGTTAGGTTTTAAAATGGTGGGCAGAGGGGGGAAACGCCCTCCCTATGTTGTCTGCCTCTTGGTTCTGGCCCGCACCTCAGACTGTTGCTGTTGTCCAAATGAATGCACCTTGTGCTTTAGCTTTAGGCACCATCCAGAGTTCCTGCTTGGCTACTACTGAATGTGTCCTGTCCTGCAGCCTTAAGTACCATCCATCGTTCCTTCTTGGAACACTCCGACCGGTTTCGCCATCTTGCGGCTCATCAGGGAGCTATAAACAAACAGACCAAGTCCTTAGTGCGTCACTTGCAAAAGTTAGGTTTTAAAATGGTGGGCAGAGGGGGGAAACGCCCTCCCTATGTTGTCTGCCTCTTGGTTCTGGCCCGCACCTCAGACTGTTGCTGTTGTCCAAATGAATGCACCTTGTGCTTTAGCTTTAGGCACCATCCAGAGTTCCTGCTTGGCTACTACTGAATGTGTCCTGTCCTGCAGCCTTAAGTACCATCCATCGTTCCTTCTTGGAACACTCCGACCGGTTTCGCCATCTTGCGGCTCATCAGGGAGCTATAAACAAACAGACCAAGTCCTTAGTGCGTCACTTGCAAAAGTTAGGTTTTAAAATGGTGGGCAGAGGGGGGAAACGCCCTCCCTATGTTGTCTGCCTCTTGGTTCTGGCCCGCACCTCAGACTGTTGCTGTTGTCCAAATGAATGCACCTTGTGCTTTAGCTTTAGGCACCATCCAGAGTTCCTGCTTGGCTACTACTGAATGTGTCCTGTCCTGCAGCCTTAAGTACCATCCATCGTTCCTTCTTGGAACACTCCGACCGGTTTCGCCATCTTGCGGCTCATCAGGGAGCTATAAACAAACAGACCAAGTCCTTAGTGCGTCACTTGCAAAAGTTAGGTTTTAAAATGGTGGGCAGAGGGGGGAAACGCCCTCCCTATGTTGTCTGCCTCTTGGTTCTGGCCCGCACCTCAGACTGTTGCTGTTGTCCAAATGAATGCACCTTGTGCTTTAGCTTTAGGCACCATCCAGAGTTCCTGCTTGGCTACTACTGAATGTGTCCTGTCCTGCAGCCTTAAGTATTAGGGTTAGGGTTAGGGTTAGGGTTAGGGTTAGGGTTAGGGTTAGGGTTAGGGTTAGGGTTAGGGTTAGGGTTAGGGTTAGGGTTAGGGTTAGGGTTAGGGTTAGGGTTAGGGTTAGGGTTAGGGTTAGGGTTAGGGTTAGGGTTAGGGTTAGGGTTAGGGTTAGGGTTAGGGTTAGGGTTAGGGTTAGGGTTAGGGTTAGGGTTAGGGTTAGGGTTAGGGTTAGGGTTAGGGTTAGGGTTAGGGTTAGGGTTAGGGTTAGGGTTAGGGTTAGGGTTAGGGTTAGGGTTAGGGTTAGGGTTAGGGTTAGGGTTAGGGTTAGGGTTAGGGTTACGCTGCATTAGGGTTAGGGTTAGGGTTAGGGTTAGGGTTAGGGTTAGGGTTAGGGTTAGGGTTAGGGTTAGGGTTAGGGTTAGGGTTAGGGTTAGGGTTAGGGTTAGGGTTAGGGTTAGGGTTAGGGTTAGGGTTAGGGTTAGGGTTAGGGTTAGGGTTAGGGTTAGGGTTAGGGTTAGGGTTAGGGTTAGGGTTAGGGTTAGGGTTAGGGTTAGGGTTAGGGTTAGGGTTAGGTTGTATGGTGTGGGCAGGAGGGTAGTTACACCCTCTTGTGTTCGTATTCTCACTCATCCCTTGAGCTTCTTGTCACTTATACCTGCCACTTTTGGTTGGCCCACGCTTTACCTTACCACCTGGCTTCTTTTTCTTGCCGATCGCTTCTTAGTAATTTCTTGATCCGTAATCCTTTGATCCCCCTCTGGGGTTATAATCAGTTCCTGGGTTTTGCCAATTTATGGCCTCTATGTCGCTGCATTAGGGTTAGGGTTAGGGTTAGGGTTAGGGTTAGGGTTAGGGTTAGGGTTAGGGTTAGGGTTAGGGTTAGGGTTAGGGTTAGGGTTAGGGTTAGGGTTAGGGTTAGGGTTAGGGTTAGGGTTAGGGTTAGGGTTAGGGTTAGGGTTAGGGTTAGGGTTAGGGTTAGGGTTAGGGTTAGGGTTAGGGTTAGGGTTAGGGTTAGGGTTAGGGTTAGGGTTAGGGTTAGGGTTAGGGTTAGGGTTAGGGTTAGGGTTAGGGTTAGGGTTAGGGTTAGGGTTAGGGTTAGGGTTAGGGTTAGGGTTAGGGTTAGGGTTAGGGTTAGGGTTAGGGTTAGGGTTAGGGTTAGGGTTAGGGTTAGGGTTAGGGTTAGGGTTAGGGTTAGGGTTAGGGTTAGGGTTAGGGTTAGGGTTAGGGTTAGGGTTAGGGTTAGGGTTAGGGTTAGGGTTAGGGTTAGGGTTAGGGTTAGGGTTAGGGTTAGGGTTAGGGTTAGGGTTAGGGTTAGGGTTAGGGTTAGGGTTAGGGTTAGGGTTAGGGTTAGGGTTAGGGTTAGGGTTAGGGTTAGGGTTAGGGTTAGGGTTAGGGTTAGGGTTAGGGTTAGGGTTAGGGTTAGGGTTAGGGTTAGGGTTAGGGTTAGGGTTAGGGTTAGGGTTAGGGTTAGGGTTAGGGTTAGGGTTAGGGTTAGGGTTAGGGTTAGGGTTAGGGTTAGGGTTAGGGTTAGGGTTAGGGTTAGGGTTAGGGTTAGGGTTAGGGTTAGGGTTAGGGTTAGGGTTAGGGTTAGGGTTAGGGTTAGGGTTAGGGTTAGGGTTAGGGTTAGGGTTAGGGTTAGGGTTAGGGTTAGGGTTAGGGTTAGGGTTAGGGTTAGGGTTAGGGTTAGGGTTAGGGTTAGGGTTAGGGTTAGGGTTAGGGTTAGGGTTAGGGTTAGGGTTAGGGTTAGGGTTAGGGTTAGGGTTAGGGTTAGGGTTAGGGTTAGGGTTAGGGTTAGGGTTAGGGTTAGGGTTAGGGTTAGGGTTAGGGTTAGGGTTAGGGTTAGGGTTAGGGTTAGGGTTAGGGTTAGGGTTAGGGTTAGGGTTAGGGTTAGGGTTAGGGTTAGGGTTAGGGTTAGGGTTAGGGTTAGGGTTAGGGTTAGGGTTAGGGTTAGGGTTAGGGTTAGGGTTAGGGTTAGGGTTAGGGTTAGGGTTAGGGTTAGGGTTAGGGTTAGGTTAGGGTTAGGGTTAGGGTTAGGGTTAGGGTTAGGGTTAGGGTTAGGGTTAGGGTTAGGGTTAGGGTTAGGGTTAGGGTTAGGGTTAGGGTTAGGGTTAGGGTTAGGGTTAGGGTTAGGGTTAGGGTTAGGGTTAGGGTTAGGGTTAGGGTTAGGGTTAGGGTTAGGGTTAGGGTTAGGGTTAGGGTTAGGGTTAGGGTTAGGGTTAGGGTTAGGGTTAGGGTTAGGGTTAGGGTTAGGGTTAGGGTTAGGGTTAGGGTTAGGGTTAGGGTTAGGGTTAGGGTTAGGGTTAGGGTTAGGGTTAGGGTTAGGGTTAGGGTTAGGGTTAGGGTTAGGGTTAGGGTTAGGGTTAGGGTTAGGGTTAGGGTTAGGGTTAGGGTTAGGGTTAGGGTTAGGGTTAGGGTTAGGGTTAGGGTTAGGGTTAGGGTTAGGGTTAGGGTTAGGTTAGGGTTAGGTTAGGGTTAGGGTTAGGGTTAGGGTTAGGGTTAGGGTTAGGGTTAGGGTTAGGGTTAGGGTTAGGGTTAGGGTTAGGTTAGGGTTAGGGTTAGGGTTAGGGTTAGGGTTAGGGTTAGGGTTAGGGTTAGGGTTAGGGTTAGGGTTAGGGTTAGGGTTAGGGTTAGGGTTAGGGTTAGGGTTAGGGTTAGGGTTAGGGTTAGGGTTAGGGTTAGGGTTAGGGTTAGGGTTAGGGTTAGGGTTAGGGTTAGGGTTAGGGTTAGGGTTAGGGTTAGGGTTAGGGTTAGGGTTAGGGTTAGGGTTAGGGTTAGGGTTAGGGTTAGGGTTAGGGTTAGGGTTAGGGTTAGGGTTAGGGTTAGGGTTAGGGTTAGGGTTAGGGTTAGGGTTAGGGTTAGGGTTAGGGTTAGGTTAGGGTTAGGGTTAGGGTTAGGGTTAGGGTTAGGGTTAGGGTTAGGGTTAGGGTTAGGGTTAGGGTTAGGGTTAGGGTTAGGGTTAGGGTTAGGGTTAGGGTTAGGGTTAGGGTTAGGGTTAGGGTTAGGGTTAGGGTTAGGGTTAGGGTTAGGGTTAGGGTTAGGGTTAGGGTTAGGGTTAGGGTTAGGGTTAGGGTTAGGGTTAGGGTTAGGGTTAGGGTTAGGGTTAGGGTTAGGGTTAGGGTTAGGGTTAGGTTAGGGTTAGGGTTAGGGTTAGGTTAGGGTTAGGGTTAGGGTTAGGGTTAGGGTTAGGGTTAGGGTTAGGGTTAGGGTTAGGGTTAGGGTTAGGGTTAGGGTTAGGGTTAGGGTTAGGGTTAGGGTTAGGGTTAGGGTTAGGGTTAGGGTTAGGGTTAGGGTTAGGGTTAGGGTTAGGGTTAGGGTTAGGGTTAGGGTTAGGGTTAGGGTTAGGGTTAGGGTTAGGGTTAGGGTTAGGGTTAGGGTTAGGGTTAGGGTTAGGGTTAGGGTTAGGGTTAGGGTTAGGGTTAGGGTTAGGGTTAGGTTAGGGTTAGGGTTAGGGTTAGGGTTAGGGTTAGGGTTAGGGTTAGGGTTAGGGTTAGGGTTAGGGTTAGGGTTAGGGTTAGGGTTAGGGTTAGGGTTAGGGTTAGGGTTAGGGTTAGGGTTAGGGTTAGGGTTAGGGTTAGGGTTAGGGTTAGGGTTAGGGTTAGGGTTAGGGTTAGGGTTAGGTTAGGGTTAGGGTTAGGGTTAGGGTTAGGGTTAGGTTAGGGTTAGGGTTAGGGTTAGGGTTAGGGTTAGGGTTAGGGTTAGGGTTAGGGTTAGGGTTAGGGTTAGGGTTAGGGTTAGGGTTAGGGTTAGGGTTAGGGTTAGGGTTAGGGTTAGGGTTAGGGTTAGGGTTAGGGTTAGGGTTAGGGTTAGGTTAGGGTTAGGGTTAGGGTTAGGGTTACGCTGCATTAGGGTTAGGGTTAGGGTTAGGGTTAGGGTTAGGGTTAGGGTTAGGGTTAGGGTTAGGGTTAGGGTTAGGGTTAGGGTTAGGGTTAGGGTTAGGGTTAGGGTTAGGGTTAGGGTTAGGGTTAGGGTTAGGGTTAGGGTTAGGGTTAGGGTTAGGGTTAGGGTTAGGGTTAGGGTTAGGGTTAGGGTTAGGGTTAGGGTTAGGGTTAGGGTTAGGGTTAGGGTTAGGGTTAGGGTTAGGGTTAGGGTTAGGGTTAGGGTTAGGGTTAGGGTTAGGGTTAGGGTTAGGGTTAGGGTTAGGGTTAGGGTTAGGGTTAGGGTTAGGGTTAGGGTTAGGGTTAGGGTTAGGGTTAGGGTTAGGGTTAGGGTTAGGGTTAGGGTTAGGGTTAGGGTTAGGGTTAGGGTTAGGGTTAGGGTTAGGGTTAGGGTTAGGGTTAGGGTTAGGGTTAGGGTTAGGGTTAGGGTTAGGGTTAGGGTTAGGGTTAGGGTTAGGGTTAGGGTTAGGGTTAGGGTTAGGGTTAGGGTTAGGGTTAGGGTTAGGGTTAGGGTTAGGTTAGGGTTAGGGTTAGGGTTAGGGTTAGGGTTAGGGTTAGGGTTAGGGTTAGGGTTAGGGTTAGGGTTAGGGTTAGGGTTAGGGTTAGGTTAGGGTTAGGGTTAGGGTTAGGGTTAGGGTTAGGGTTAGGTTAGGGTTAGGGTTAGGGTTAGGGTTAGGGTTAGGGTTAGGGTTAGGTTAGGGTTAGGGTTAGGGTTAGGGTTAGGGTTAGGGTTAGGGTTAGGGTTAGGGTTAGGGTTAGGGTTAGGGTTAGGGTTAGGGTTAGGGTTAGGGTTAGGGTTAGGGTTAGGGTTAGGGTTAGGGTTAGGGTTAGGGTTAGGGTTAGGGTTAGGGTTAGGGTTAGGGTTAGGGTTAGGGTTAGGGTTAGGGTTAGGTTAGGGTTAGGGTTAGGGTTAGGGTTAGGGTTAGGGTTAGGGTTAGGGTTAGGTTAGGGTTAGGGTTAGGGTTAGGGTTAGGGTTAGGGTTAGGTTAGGTTAGGGTTAGGGTTAGGGTTAGGGTTAGGGTTAGGGTTAGGGTTAGGGTTAGGGTTAGGGTTAGGGTTAGGGTTAGGGTTAGGGTTAGGGTTAGGGTTAGGGTAGGTTAGGGTTAGGGTTAGGGTTAGGGTTAGGGGTTAGGGTTAGGGTTAGGGTGGTTAGGGTAGGGTAGGTTAGGGTTAGGGGTAGGGTTGGGTTAGGGTTAGGGTTAGGTGTTAGGGTTAGGGTTAGGGTTAGGGTTAGGGTTAGGGTTAGGGTA
>NW_027138492.1:0-45679 GCF_035084215.1 Heptranchias perlo
TAACCCCGGTGTGTATTTGGGGGACAGGTATTAACCCCGGTGTGTATTTGGGGGGGAGAGGTATTAACCCCGGTGTGTATTTGGGGGGAGAGGTATTAACCCCGGTGTGTATTTGGGGAGAGGTATTAACCCCGGTGTGTATTTGGGGGGAGAGGTATTAACCCCGGTGGTGTATTTGGGGGGAGAGGTATTAACCCCGGTGTGTATTTTGGGGGGAGAGGTATTAACCCCGGTTGTGTATTTGGGGGAGAGGTATTAACCCCGGTGTGTATTTGGGGGAGAGAGGTATTAACTCCCGGTGTGTATTTGGGGGGGAGAGGTATTAAACCCCGGTGTGTATTTGGGGGGAGAGGTATTAACCCCGGTGTGTATTTGGGGGGAGAGGTATTAACCCCGGTGTGTATTTGGGGAGAGGTATTAACCCCGGTGTGTATTTGGGGAGAGGTATTAACCCCGGTGTGTATTTGGGGAGAGAGGTATTAATCCCGGTGTGTATTTGGGGGAGAGGTATTAACCCCGGTGTGTATTTGGGGGGGAGAGGTATTAACCCCGGTGTGTATTTGGGGACAGGTATTAACCCCGGTGTGTATTTGGGGGGAGAGGTATTAACCCCGGTGTGTATTTGGGGGGAGAGGTATTAACCCCCAGTGTGTATTTGGGGGGAGAGGTATTAACCCCGGTGTGTATTTGGGGAGAGGTATTAACCCCGGTGTGTATTTGGGGAGAGGTATTAACCCCGGTGTGTATTTGGGGGGGAGGTATTAACCCCGGTGTGTATTTTGGTGGCAGAGGTATTAACCCCGGTGTGTATTTGGGGGGAGAGGTATTAACCCCGGTGTGTATTTGGGGGGAGAGGTATTAACCCCGGTGTGTATTTGGGGAGAGAGGTATTAACCCCGGTGTGTATTTGGGGAGAGAGGTATTTAAGCCCCGGTGTGTATTTGGGGAGAGGTATTAACCCCGGTGTGTATTTGGGGGAGAGGTATTAAACCCCGGTGTGTATTTGGGGGGAGAGGTATTAACCCCGGTGTGTATTTGGGGGGGAGAGGTATTAACCCCGGTGTGTATTTGGGGAGAGAGGTATTAACCCCGGTGTGTATTTTGGGGGGAGAGGTATTAACCCCGGTGTGTATTTTGGGGGAGAGGTATTAACCCCGGTGTGTATTTGGGGCAGAGGTATTAAACCCCGGTGTGTAATTTGGGGGGAGAGGTATTAACCCCGGTGTGTATTTGGGGGGGAGAGGTATTAACCCCCGGTGTGTATTTTGGGGGGAGAGGTATTAACCACCGGTGTGTATTTGGGGGGAGAGGTATTAACCCCGGTGGTGTATTTGGGGAGAGAGGTATTAACCCCGGTGTGTATTTGGGGGAGAGGTATTAACCCCGGTGTGTATTTGGGGGGAGAGGTATTAACCCCGGTGTGTATTTTGGGGAGAGGTATTAACCCTGGTGTGTATTTGGGGGGGAGAGGTATTTACCCCGGTGTGTATTTGGGGAGAGAGGTATTAACCCCGGTGTGTATTTGGGGAGAGGTATTAACCCTGGTGTGTAATTTGGGGAGAGGTATTAACCCCGGTGTGTATTTGGGGAGAGGTATTAACCCCGGTGTGTATTTGGAGAGAGGTATTAACCCCGGTGTGTATTTGGGGAGAGGTATTAACCCCGGTGTGTATTTGGAGAGAGGTATTAACCCCGGTGTGTATTTTGGGGGGAGAGGTATTAACCCCGGTGTGTATTTGGGGGAGAGAGGTATTAACCCCCGGTGCGTATTTTGGGGAGAGAGGTATTAACCCCGGTGTGTATTTGGGGGGAGAGGTATTAACCCCGGGTGTGTATTTGGGGAGAGGTATTAACCCCGGTGTGTATTTGGGGGGAGAGAGCTATTAACCCCGGTGTGTATTTTGGGGGGAGAGGTATTAACCCCCGGTGTGTATTTGGGGAGAGGTATTAACCCCGGTGTGTATTTGGGGGACAGGTATTAACCCCGGGTGTGTATTTGGGGGGGAGAGGTATTAACCCCGGTGTGTATTTGGGGAGAGGTATTAACCCCGGTGTGTATTTTGGGGGGAGAGGTATTAACCCCGGTGTGTATTTGGGGGGAGAGGTATTAACCCCCGGTGTGTATTTGGGGAGAGGTATTAACCCCGGTGTGTATTTGGGGAGAGGTATTAACCCCGGTGTGTATTTGGGGGGGAGAGGTATTAACCCCGGTGTGTATTTGGGGAGAGGTATTAACCCCGGTGTGTATTTGGGGGGGAGAGGTATTAACCCCGGTGTGTATTTGGGGGGAGAGGTATTAACCCCGGTGTGTATTTGGGGAGAGGTATTGACCCCGGTGTGTATTTGGGGACAGGTATTAACCCCGGTGTGTATTTGGGGGGAGAGGTATTAACCCCGGTGTGTATTTGGGGGGAGAGGTATTAACCCCGGTGTGTATTTGGGGGGAGAGGTATTAACCCCGGTGTGTATTTGGGGGGAGAGGTATTAACCCCGGTGTGTATTTGGGGAGAGGTATTAACCCCGGTGTGTATTTGGGGGGAGAGAGCTATTAACCCCGGTGTGTATTTGGGGGGAGAGGTATTAACCCCGGTGTGTATTTGGGGGAGAGGTATTAACCCCGGTGTGTATTTGGGGACAGGTATTAACCCCGGTGTGTATTTGGGGGGAGAGGTATTAACCCCGGTGTGTATTTGGGGAGAGGTATTAACCCCGGTGTGTATTTGGGGAGAGGTATTAACCCCGGTGTGTATTTGGGGAGAGGTATTAACCCCGGTGTGTATTTGGGGAGAGAGGTATTAACCCCGGTGTGTATTTGGGGGGAGAGGTATTAACCCCGGTGTGTATTTGGGGAGAGGTATTAACCCCGGTGTGTATTTGGGGGGGAGAGGTATTAACCCCGGTGTGTATTTGGGGGAGAGGTATTAACCCCGGTGTGTATTTTGGGGAGAGGTATTAACCCCGGTGTGTATTTGGGGAGGGAGGTATTAACCCCGGTGTGTATTTGGGGGGGAGAGGTATTAACCCCGGTGTGTATTTGGGGGGGAGATGTATTAACCCCGGTGTGTATTTGGGGAGAGAGGTATTAACCCCGGTGTGTATTTGGGGGGAGAGGTATTAACCCCGGTGTGTATTTGGGGGGGAGAGGTATTAACCCCGGTGTGTATTTGGGGAGGGAGGTATTAACCCCGGTGTGTATTTGGGGAGGGAGGTATTAACCCCGGTGTGTATTTGGGGGGAGAGGTATTAACCCCGGTGTGTATTTGGGGAGAGGTATTAACCCCGGTGTGTATTTGGGGAGAGGTATTAACCCCGGTGTGTATTTGGGGGGAGAGGTATTAACCCCGGTGTGTATTTGGGGAGAGAGGTATTAACCCCGGTGTGTATTTGGGGAGAGGTATTAACCCCGGTGTGTATTTGGGGAGAGGTATTAACCCCGGTGTGTATTTAGGGAGAGAGGTATTAACCCCGGTGTGTATTTGGGGAGAGAGGTATTAACCCCGGTGTGTATTTGGGGGGAGAGGTATTAACCCCGGTGTGTATTTGGGGGGAGAGGTATTAACCCCGGTGTGTATTTGGGGAGCGAGGTATTAACCCCGGTGTGTATTTGGGGAGAGAGGTATTAACCCCGGTGTGTATTTGGGGAGAGGTATTAACCCCGGTGTGTATTTGGGGAGAGGTATTAACCCCGGTGTGTATTTGGGGGGGAGAGGTATTAACCCCGGTGTGTATTTGGGGAGAGGTATTAACACCGGTGTGCATTTGGAGAGAGGTATTAACCCCGGTGTGTATTTGGGGAGAGGTATTAACCCCGGTGTGTATTTGGGGGGAGAGGTATTTACCCCGGTGTGTATTTGGGGAGAGGTATTAACACCGGTGTGTATTTGGGGAGAGGTATTAACCCCGGTGTGTATTTGGGGACAGGTATTAACCCCGGTGTGTATTTGGGGGGAGAGGTATTAACCCCGGTGTGTATTTGGGGAGAGGTATTAACCCCGGTGTGTATTTGGGGGGAGAGGTATTAACCCCGGTGTGTATTTGGGGGGAGAGGTATTAACCCCGGTGTGTATTTGGGGAGAGGTATTAACCCCGGTGTGTATTTGGGGAGAGAGGTATTAACCCCGGTGTGTATTTGGGGGGGAGAGGTATTAACCCCGGTGTGTATTTGGGGGGAGAGGTATTAACCCCGGTGTGTATTTGGGGGGAGAGGTATTAACCCCGGTGTGTATTTGGGGAGAGGTATTAACCCTGGTGTGTATTTGGGGGGGAGAGGTATTTACCCCGGTGTGTATTTGGGGAGAGAGGTATTAACCCCGGTGTGTATTTGGGGAGAGGTATTAACCCTGGTGTGTATTTGGGGAGAGGTATTAACCCCGGTGTGTATTTGGGGAGAGGTATTAACCCCGGTGTGTATTTGGAGAGAGGTATTAACCCCGGTGTGTATTTGGGGGGAGAGGTATTAACCCCGGTGTGTATTTGGGGGAGAGAGGTATTAACCCCGGTGCGTATTTGGGGAGAGAGGTATTAACCCCGGTGTGTATTTGGGGGGAGAGGTATTAACCCCGGTGTGTATTTGGGGAGAGGTATTAACCCCGGTGTGTATTTGGGGGGAGAGAGCTATTAACCCCGGTGTGTATTTGGGGGGAGAGGTATTAACCCCGGTGTGTATTTGGGGAGAGGTATTAACCCCGGTGTGTATTTGGGGACAGGTATTAACCCCGGTGTGTATTTGGGGGGAGAGGTATTAACCCCGGTGTGTATTTTGGGGAGAGGTATTAACCCCGGTGTGTATTTGGGGGGAGAGGTATTAACCCCGGTGTGTATTTGGGGGGAGAGGTATTAACCCCGGTGTGTATTTGGGGAGAGGTATTAACCCCGGTGTGTATTTGGGGAGAGGTATTAACCCCGGTGTGTATTTGGGGGGAGAGGTATTAACCCCGGTGTGTATTTGGGGAGAGGTATTAACCCCGGTGTGTATTTGGGGGGAGAGGTATTAACCCCGGTGTGTATTTGGGGGGAGAGGTATTAACCCCGGTGTGTATTTGGGGAGAGGTATTAACCCCGGTGTGTATTTGGGGACAGGTATTAACCCCGGTGTGTATTTGGGGGAGAGGTATTAACCCCGGTGTGTATTTGGGGGGAGAGGTATTAACCCCGGTGTGTATTTGGGGGGAGAGGTATTAACCCCGGTGTGTATTTGGGGGGAGAGGTATTAACCCCGGTGTGTATTTGGGGAGAGGTATTAACCCCGGTGTGTATTTGGGGGGAGAGAGCTATTAACCCCGGTGTGTATTTGGGGGGGAGATGTATTAACCCCGGTGTGTATTTGGGGAGAGAGGTATTAACCCCGGTGTGTATTTGGGGGGAGAGGTATTAACCCCGGTGTGTATTTGGGGGGGAGAGGTATTAACCCCGGTGTGTATTTGGGGAGGGAGGTATTAACCCCGGTGTGTATTTGGGGAGGGAGGTATTAACCCCGGTGTGTATTTGGGGGGAGAGGTATTAACCCCGGTGTGTATTTGGGGAGGGAGGTATTAACCCCGGTGTGTATTTGGGGAGGGAGGTATTAACCCCGGTGTGTATTTGGGGGGAGAGGTATTAACCCCGGTGTGTATTTGGGGAGAGGTATTAACCCCGGTGTGTATTTGGGGAGAGGTATTAACCCCGGTGTGTATTTGGGGAGAGGTATTAACCCCGGTGTGTATTTGGGGAGAGGTATTAACCCCGGTGTGTATTTGGGGAGAGGTATTAACCCCGGTGTGTATTTAGGGAGAGAGGTATTAACCCCGGTGTGTATTTGGGGAGAGAGGTATTAACCCCGGTGTGTATTTGGGGGGAGAGGTATTAACCCCGGTGTGTATTTGGGGGGAGAGGTATTAACCCCGGTGTGTATTTGGGGAGAGGTATTAACCCCGGTGTGTATTTGGGGAGCGAGGTATTAACCCCGGTGTGTATTTGGGGAGAGAGGTATTAACCCCGGTGTGTATTTGGGGAGAGGTATTAACCCCGGTGTGTATTTGGGGAGAGGTATTAACCCCGGTGTGTATTTGGGGGGGAGAGGTATTAACCCCGGTGTGTATTTGGGGAGAGGTATTAACACCGGTGTGCATTTGGAGAGAGGTATTAACCCCGGTGTGTATTTGGGGAGAGGTATTAACCCCGGTGTGTATTTGGGGGGAGAGGTATTTACCCCGGTGTGTATTTGGGGAGAGGTATTAACACCGGTGTGTATTTGGGGAGAGGTATTAACCCCGGTGTGTATTTGGGGACAGGTATTAACCCCGGTGTGTATTTGGGGGGAGAGGTATTAACCCCGGTGTGTATTTGGGGAGAGGTATTAACCCCGGTGTGTATTTGGGGGGAGAGGTATTAACCCCGGTGTGTATTTGGGGGGGAGAGGTATTAACCCCGGTGTGTATTTGGGGGGAGAGGTATTAACCCCGGTGTGTATTTGGGGGGAGAGGTATTAACCCCGGTGTGTATTTGGGGAGAGGTATTAACCCCGGTGTGTATTTGGGGACAGGTATTAACCCCGGTGTGTATTTGGGGGGAGAGGTATTAACCCCGGTGTGTATTTGGGGAGAGGTATTAACCCCGGTGTGTATTTGGGGACAGGTATTAACCCCGGTGTGTATTTGGGGGGAGAGGTATTAACCCCGGTGTGTATTTGGGGGGAGAGGTATTAACCCCGGTGTGTATTTGGGGGGAGGTATTAACCCCGCTGTGTATTTGGGGAGAGGTATTAACCCCGGTGTGTATTTGGGGGGAGGTATTAACCCCGGTGTGTATTTGGTGGCAGAGGTATTAACCCCGGTGTGTATTTGGGGGGAGAGGTATTAACCCCGGTGTGTATTTGGGGGGGAGAGGTATTAACCCCGGTGTGTATTTGGGGAGAGAGGTATTAACCCCGGTGTGTATTTGGGGAGAGGTATTAACCCCGGTGTGTATTTGGGGAGAGGTATTAACCCCGGTGTGTATTTGGGGAGAGGTATTAACCCCGGTGTGTATTTGGGGGGAGAGGTATTAACCCCGGTGTGTATTTGGGGAGAGGTATTAACCCCGGTGTGTATTTGGGGAGAGAGGTATTAACCCCGGTGTGTATTTGGGGAGAGAGGTATTAACCCCGGTGTGCATTTGGGGGGAGAGGTATTAACCCCGGTGTGTATTTGGGGGGGAGAGGTATTAACCCCGGTGTGTATTTGGGGGGAGAGGTATTAACCCCGGTGTGTATTTGGGGGGGAGAGGTATTAACCCCGGTGTGTATTTGGGGAGAGGTATTAACCCCGGTGTGTATTTGGGGAGAGGTATTAACCCCGGTGTGTATTTGGGGGGAGAGGTATTAACCCCGGTGTGTATTTGGGGAGAGGTATTAACCCCGGTGTGTATTTGGGGGGGAGAGGTATTAACCCCGGTGTGTATTTGGGGGGGAGAGGTATTAACCCCGGTGTGTATTTGGGGGGAGAGGTATTAACCCCGGTGTGTATTTGGGGGGGAGAGGTATTAACCCCGGTGTGTATTTGGGGGGAGAGGTATTAACCCCGGTGTGTATTTGGGGAGAGGTATTAACCCCGGTGTGTATTTGGGGAGAGGTATTAACCCCGGTGTGTATTTGGGGGGGAGAGGTATTAACCCCGGTGTGTATTTGGGGGGAGAGGTATTAACCCCGGTGTGTATTTGGGGGGGAGAGGTATTAACCCCGGTGTGTATTTGGGGAGAGGTATTAACCCCGGTGTGTATTTGGGGAGAGGTATTAACCCCGGTGTGTATTTGGGGGGAGAGGTATTAACCCCGGTGTGTATTTGGGGAGAGGTATTAACCCCGGTGTGTATTTGGGGGGAGAGAGCTATTAACCCCGGTGTGTATTTGGGGGGAGAGGTATTAACCCCGGTGTGTATTTGGGGAGAGGTATTAACCCCGGTGTGTATTTGGGGACAGGTATTAACCCCGGTGTGTATTTGGGGGGAGAGGTATTAACCCCGGTGTGTATTTGGGGAGAGGTATTAACCCCGGTGTGTATTTGGGGGGAGAGGTATTAACCCCGGTGTGTATTTGGGGGGAGAGGTATTAACCCCGGTGTGTATTTGGGGAGAGGTATTAACCCCGGTGTGTATTTGGGGAGAGAGGTATTAACCCCGGTGTGTATTTGGGGGGGAGAGGTATTAACCCCGGTGTGTATTTGGGGGGAGAGGTATTAACCCCGGTGTGTATTTGGGGAGAGGTATTAACCCCGGTGTGTATTTGGGGAGAGGTATTAACCCCGGTGTGTATTTGGGGGGAGAGGTATTAACCCCGGTGTGTATTTGGGGGGAGAGGTATTAACCCCGGTGTGTATTTGGGGGGAGAGGTATTAACCCCGGTGTGTATTTGGGGGGAGAGGTATTAACCCCGGTGTGTATTTGGGGAGAGGTATTAACCCCGGTGTGTATTTGGGGGGAGAGAGCTATTAACCCCGGTGTGTATTTGGGGGGAGAGGTATTAACCCCGGTGTGTATTTGGGGAGAGGTATTAACCCCGGTGTGTATTTGGGGACAGGTATTAACCCCGGTGTGTATTTGGGGGGAGAGGTATTAACCCCGGTGTGTATTTGGGGAGAGGTATTAACCCCGGTGTGTATTTGGGGAGAGGTATTAACCCCGGTGTGTATTTGGGGAGAGGTATTAACCCCGGTGTGTATTTGGGGAGAGAGGTATGAACCCCGGTGTGTATTTGGGGAGAGGTATTAACCCCGGTGTGTATTTGGGGGGGACAGGTATTAAGCCCGGTGTGTATTTGGGGAGAGGTATTAACCCCGGTGTGTATTTGGGGAGAGGTATTAACCCCGGTGTGTATTTGGGGAGGGAGGTATTAACCCCGGTGTGTATTTGGGGGGAGAGGTATTAACCCCGGTGTGTATTTGGGGGGGAGATGTATTAACCCCGGTGTGTATTTGGGGAGAGAGGTATTAACCCCGGTGTGTATTTGGGGGGAGAGGTATTAACCCCGGTGTGTATTTGGGGGGGAGAGGTATTAACCCCGGTGTGTATTTGGGGAGGGAGGTATTAACCCCGGTGTGTATTTGGGGAGGGAGGTATTTACCCCGGTGTGTATTTGGGGGGAGAGGTATTAACCCCGGTGTGTATTTGGGGAGAGGTATTAACCCCGGTGTGTATTTGGGGAGAGGTATTAACCCCGGTGTGTATTTGGGGAGAGGTATTAACCCCGGTGTGTATTTGGGGAGAGGTATTAACCCCGGTGTGTATTTAGGGAGAGAGGTATTAACCCCGGTGTGTATTTGGGGAGAGAGGTATTAACCCCGGTGTGTATTTGGGGGGAGAGGTATTAACCCCGGTGTGTATTTGTGGGGAGAGGTATTAACCCCGGTGTGTATTTGGGGAGAGGTATTAACCCCGGTGTGTATTTGGGGAGCGAGGTATTAAACCCGGTGTGTATTTGGGGAGAGAGGTATTAACCCCGGTGTGTATTTGGGGAGAGGTATTAACCCCGGTGTGTATTTGGGGAGAGGTATTAACCCCGGTGTGTATTTGGGGAGAGGTATTAACCCCGGTGTGTATTTGGGGGGAGAGGTATTTACCCCGGTGTGTATTTGGGGAGAGGTATTAACACCGGTGTGCATTTGGAGAGAGGTATTAACCCCGGTGTGTATTTGGGGGAGAGAGGTATTAACCCCGGTGTGTATTTGGGGAGAGGTATTAACCCCGGTGTGTATTTGGGGAGAGAGGTATTAACCCCGGTGTGTATTTGGGGGGAGAGGTATTAACCCCGGTGTGTATTTGGGGGGAGAGGTATTTACCCCGGTGTGTATTTGGGGAGAGGTATTAACACCGGTGTGCATTTGGAGAGAGGTATTAACCCCGGTGTGTATTTGGGGGAGAGAGGTATTAACCCCGGTGTGTATTTGGGGAGAGGTATTAACCCCGGTGTGTATTTGGGGAGAGAGGTATTAACCCCGGTGTGTATTTGGGGAGAGGTATTAACCCCGGTGTGTATTTGGGGAGAGGTATTAACCCCGGTGTGTATTTGGGGGGGAGAGGTATTTACCCCGGTGTGTATTTGGGGGAGAGAGGTATTAACCCCGGTGTGTATTTGGGGAGAGAGGTATTAACCCCGGTGTGTATTTGGGGAGAGAGGTATTAACCCCGGTGTGTATTTGGGGAGAGGTATTAACCCCGGTGTGTATTTGGGGGGTGAGAGCTATTAACCCCGGTGTGTATTTGGGGGGAGAGGTATTAACCCCGGTGTGTATTTGGGGGGAGAGGTATTAACCCCGGTGTGTATTTGGGGGGAGAGGTATTAACCCCGGTGTGTATTTGGGGAGAGAGGTATTAACCCCGGTGTGAATTTGGGGAGAGGTATTAACCCCGGTGTGTATTTGGGGGGAGAGGTATTAACCCCGGTGTGTATTTGGGGGGAGAGGTATTAACCCCGGTGTGTATTTGGGGGGAGAGGTATTAACCCCGGTGTGTATTTGGGGGGAGAGGTATTAACCCCGGTGTGTATTTGGGGGGAGAGGTATTAACCCCGGTGTGTATTTGGGGAGAGGTATTAACCCCGGTGTGTATTTGGGGAGAGGTATTAACCCCGGTGTGTATTTGGGGGGAGAGGTATTAACCCCGGTGTGTATTTGGGGGGAGAGGTATTAACCCCGGTGTGTATTTGGGGGGAGAGGTATTAACCCCGGTGTGTATTTGGGGAGAGGTATTAAACCCGGTGTGTATTTGGGGGGAGAGCTCTTAACCCCGGTGTGTATTTGGGGGGAGAGCTATTAACCCCGGTGTGTATTTGGGGAGAGGTATTAACCCCGGTGTGTATTTGGGGAGAGGTATTAACCCCGGTGTGTATTTGGGGAGAGGTATTAACCCCGGTGTGTATTTGGGGAGAGGTATTAACCCCGGTGTGTATTTGGGGGGAGAGCTATTAACCCCGGTGTGTATTTGGGGAGAGGTATTAACCCCGGTGTGTATTTGGGGAGAGAGGTATTAACCCCGGTGTGTATTTGGGGAGAGGTATTAACCCCGGTGTGTATTTGGGGAGAGGTATTAACCCCGGTGTGTATTTGGGGAGAGGTATTAACCCCGGTGTGTATTTGGGGAGAGAGGTATTAACCCCGGTGTGTATTTGGGGAGAGGTATTAACCCCGGTGTGTATTTGGGGAGAGGTATTAACCCCGGTGTGTATTTGGGGGGAGAGGTATTAACCCCGGTGTGTGTTTGGGGAGAGAGGTATTAACCCCGGTGTGTATTTGGGGGGAGAGGTATTAACCCCGGTGTGTATTTGGGGGGAGAGGTATTAACCCCGGTGTGTATTTGGGGGGAGAGGTATTAACCCCGGTGTGTCTTTGGGGGGGAGAGGTATTAACCCCGGTGTGTATTTGGGGAGAGAGGTATTAACCCCGGTGTGTATTTGGGGAGAGAGGTATTAACCCCGGTGTGTATTTGGGGGGAGAGGTATTAACCCCGGTGTGTATTTGGGGGGAGAGGTATTAACCCCGGTGTGTATTTGGGGAGAGAGGTATTAACCCCGGTGTGTATTTGGGGAGAGAGGTATTAACCCCGGTGTGTATTTGGGGAGAGAGGTATTAACCCCGGTGTGTATTTGGGGGGAGAGGTATTAACCCCGGTGTGTATTTGGGGAGAGAGGTATTAACCCCGGTGTGTATTTGGGGAGAGAGGTATTAACCCCGGTGTGTATTTGGGGGGGAGAGGTATTAACCCCGGTGTGTATTTGGGGAGAGGTATTAACCCCGGTGTGTATTTGGGGGGAGAGGTATTAACCCCGGTGTGTATTTGGGGGGAGAGGTATTAACCCCGGTGTGTATTTGGGGGGAGAGGTATTAACCCCGGTGTGTATTTGGGGAGAGGTATTAACCCCGGTGTGTATTTGGGGAGAGGTATTAACCCCGGTGTGTATTTGGGGGGAGAGGTATTAACCCCGGTGTGTATTTGGGGAGAGGTATTAACCCCGGTGTGTATTTGGGGGGAGAGGTATTAACCCCGGTGTGTATTTGGGGAAGGTATTAACCCCGGTGTGTATTTGGGGGGAGAGGTATTAACCCCGGTGTGTATTTGGGGAGAGGTATTAACCCCGGTGTGTATTTGGGGAGAGAGGTATTAACCCCGGTGTGTATTTGGGGAGAGGTATTAACCCCGGTGTGTATTTGGGGAGAGAGGTTTTAACCCCGGTGTGTATTTGGGGAGAGAGGTATTAACCCCGGTGTGTATTTGGGGAGAGAGGTATTAACCCCGGTGTGTATTTGGGGAGAGGTATTAACCCCGGTGTGTATTTGGGGAGAGGTATTAACCCCGGTGTGTATTTGGGGAGAGAGGTATTAACCCCGGTGTGTATTTGGGGAGAGAGGTATTAACCCCGGTGTGTATTTGGGGAGAGAGGTATTAACCCCGGTGTGTATTTGGGGGGAGAGGTATTAACCCCGGTGTGTATTTGGGGGGAGAGGTATTAACCCCGGTGTGGATTTGGGGAGAGGTATTAACCCCGGTGTGGATTTGGGGAGAGGTATTAACCCCGGTGTGTATTTGGGTGGAGAGGTATTAACCCCGGTGTGTATTTGGGGGGAGAGGTATTAACCCCGGTGTGTATTTGGGGAGAGGTATTAACCCCGGTGTGTATTTGGGGGGAGAGGTATTAACCCCGGTGTGTATTTGGGGAGAGAGGTATTAACCCCGGTGTGTATTTGGGGGGAGAGGTATTAACCCCGGTGTGTATTTGGGGGGAGAGCTATTAACCCCGGTGTGTATTTGGGGAGAGGTATTAACCCCGGTGTGTATTTGGTGAGAGGTATTAACCCCGGTGTGTATTTGGGGAGAGGTATTAACCCCGGTGTGTATTTGGGGAGAGGTATTAACCCCGGTGTGTATTTGGGGGGAGAGGTATTAACCCCGGTGTGTATTTGGGGAGAGGTATTAACCCCGGTGTGTATTTGGGGGGAGAGGTATTAACCCCGGTGTGTATTTGGGGGGAGAGGTATTAACCCCGGTGTGTATTTGGGGGGAGAGGTATTAATCCCGGTGTGTATTTGGGGGGAGAGGTATTAACCCCGGTGTGTATTTGGGGGGAGAGGTATTAACCCCGGTGTGTATTTGGGGGGAGAGGTATTAACCCCGGTGTGTATTTGGGGGGAGAGGTATTAACCCCGGTGTGTATTTGGGGGGAGAGGTATTAACCCCGGTGTGTATTTGGGGGGAGAGGTATTAACCCCGGTGTGTATTTGGGGAGAGGTATTAACCCCGGTGTGTATTTGGGGAGAGGTATTAACCCCGGTGTGTATTTGGGGAGAGGTATTAACCCCGGTGTGTATTTGGGGAGAGGTATTAACCCCGGTGTGTATTTGGGGAGAGAGGTATGAACCCCGGTGTGTATTTGGGGAGAGGTATTAACCCCGGTGTGTATTTGGGGGGGATAGGTATTAACCCCGGTGTGTATTTGGGGAGAGGTATTAACCCCGGTGTGTATTTGGGGAGAGGTATTAACCCCGGTGTGTATTTGGGGAGAGGTATTAACCCCGGTGTGTATTTGGGGGGAGAGGTATTAACCCCGGTGTGTATTTGGGGGGAGAGCTATTAACCCCGGTGTGTATTTGGGGAGAGAGGTATTAACCCCGGTGTGTATTTGGGGAGAGGTATTAACCCCGGTGTGTATTTGGGGGGAGAGGTATTAACCCCGGTGTGTATTTGGGGAGAGGTATTAACCCCGGTGTGTATTTGGGGGGGAGAGGTATTAACCCCGGTATGTATTTGGGGGGAGAGGTATTAACCTCGGTGTGTATTTGGGGAGAGGTATTAACCCCGGTGTGTATTTGGGGAGAGGTAATAACCCCGGTGTGTATTTGGGGAGAGAGGTATTATCCCCGGTGTGTATTTGGGGGGAGAGCTATTAACCCCGGTGTGTATTTGGGGAGAGAGGTATTAACCCCGGTGTGTATTTGGGGAGAGGTATTAACCCCGGTGTGTATTTGGGGAGAGAGGTATTAACCCCGGTGTGTGTTTGGGGAGAGAGGTATTAACCCCGGTGTGTATTTGGGGGGAGAGGTATTAACCCCGGTGTGTATTTGGGGGGAGAGGTATTAACCCCGGTGTGTATTTGGGGGGAGAGGTATTAACCCCGGTGTGTATTTGGGGGGAGAGGTATTAACCCCGGTGTGTATTTGGGGAGAGAGGTATTAACCCCGGTGTGTATTTGGGGGGAGAGGTATTAACCCCGTTGTGTATTTGGGGGGAGAGGTATTAACCCCGGTGTGTATTTGGGGGGAGAGGTATTAACCCCGGTGTGTATTTGGGGGGAGAGGTATTAACCCCGGTGTGTATTTGGGGAGAGAGGTATTAACCCCGGTGTGTATTTGGGGGAGAGAGGTATTAACCCCGGTGTGTATTTGGGGAGAGGTATTAACCCCGGTGTGTATTTGGGGAGAGAGGTATTAACCCCGGTGTGTATTTGGGGGGGGTATTAATCCCGGTGTGTATTTGGGGGGAGAGGTATTAACACCAGTGTGTATTTGGGGAGAGAGGTATTAACCCCGGTGTATATTTGGGGAGAGGTATTAACCCCGGTGTGTATTTGGGGAGAGAGGTATTAACCCCGGTGTGTATTTGGGGAGAGGTATTAACCCCGGTGTGTATTTGGGGAGAGGGGTATTAACCCCGGTGTGTATTTGGGGAGAGGTATTAACCCCGGTGTGTATTTGGGGGGAGAGGTATTAACCCCGGTGTGTATTTGGGGGGAGATGTATTAACCCCGGTGTGTATTTGGGGAGAGGTATTAACCCCGGTGTGTATTTGGGGAGAGGTATTAACCCCGGTGTGTATTTGGGGAGAGGTATTAACCCCGGTGTGTATTTGGGGGGAGAGGTATTAACCCCGGTGTGTATTTGGGGGGAGAGGTATTAACCCCGGTGTGTATTTGGGGGGAGAGAGGTATTAACCCCGGTGTGTATTTGGAGAGAGAGGTATTAACCCCGGTGTGTATTTGGGGGGAGAGGTATTAACCCCGGTGTGTATTTGGGGGGAGAGGTATTAACCCCGGTGTGTATTTGGGGAGAGGTATTAACCCCGGTGTGTATTTGGGGAGAGGTATTAACCCCGGTGTGTATTTGGGGAGAGAGGTATTAACCCCGGTGTGTATTTGGGGAGAGGTATTAACCCCGGTGTGTATTTGGGGAGAGGTATTAACCCCGGTGTGTATTTGGGTGGAGAGGTATTAACCCCGGTGTGTATTTGGGGTGAGAGGTATTAACCCCGGTGTGTATTTGGGGGGAGAGCTATTAACCCCGGTGTGTATTTGGGGAGAGGTATTAACCCCGGTGTGTATTTGGGGGGAGAGGTATTATCCCCGGTGTGTATTTGGGGAGAGGTATTAACCCCGGTGTGTATTTGGGGAGAGGTATTAACCCCGGTGTGTATTTGGGGGGAGAGGTATTAACCCCGGTGTGTATTTGGGGGGGAGAGGTATTAACCCCGGTGTGTGTTTGGGGGGGAGAGGTATTAACCCCGGTGTGTATTTGGGGGGAGAGGTATTAACCCCGGTGTGTATTTGGGGAGAGAGGTATTAACCCCGATGTGTATTTGGGGGGGAGAGGTATTAACCCCGGTGTGTATTTGGGGAGAGAGGTATTAACCCCGGTGTGTATTTGGGGAGAGAGGTATTAACCCCGGTGTGTATTTGGGGAGAGAGGTATTAACCCCGATGTGTATTTGGGGAGAGAGGTATTAACCCCGGTGTGTATTTGGGGAGAGAGGTATTAACCCCGGTGTGTATTTGGGGAGAGGTATTAACCCCGGTGTGTATTTGGGGGGAGAGGTATTAACCCCGGTGTGTATTTGGGGAGAGAGGTATTAACCCCGGTGTGTATTTGGGGGGAGAGCTATTAACCCCGGTGTGTATTTGGGGAGAGGTATTAACCCCGGTGTGTATTTGGGGAGAGGTATTAACCCCGGTGTGTATTTGGGGAGAGGTATTAACCCCGGTGTGTATTTGGGGGGAGGTATTAACCCCGGTGTGTATTTGGGGGCAGAGGTATTAACCCCGGTGTGTATTTGGGGGGAGAGGTATTAACCCCGGTGTGTATTTGGGGGGAGATGTATTAACCCCGGTGTGTATTTGGGGAGAGAGTTATTAATCCCGGTTTTTATTTGGGGAGAGGTATTAACCCCGGTGTGTATTTGGGGGGAGAGGTATTAACCCCGGTGTGTATTTGGGGGGAGAGGTATTAACCCCGGTGTGTATTTGGGGGGAGAGGTATTAACCCCGGTGTGTATTTGGGGAGAGGTATTAACCCCGGTGTGTATTTGGGGAGAGAGGTATTAACCCCGGTGTGTATTTGGGGAGAGGTATTAACCCCGGTGTGTGTTTGGGGAGAGGTATTAACCCCGGTGTGTATTTGGGGGGGAGAGGTATTAACCCCGGTGTGTATTTGGGGGGGAGAGGTATTAACCCCGGTGTGTATTTGGGGGGAGAGAGGTATTAACCCCGGTGTGTATTTGGGGAGAGGTATTAACCCCGGTGTGTATTTGGGGGGAGAGGTATTAACCCCGGTGTGTATTTGGGGGGAGAGGTATTAACCCCGGTGTGTATTTGGGGAGAGGTATTAACCCCGGTGTGTATTTGGGGAGAGAGGTATTAACCCCGGTGTGTATTTGGGGGGAGAGGTATTAACCCCGGTGTGTATTTGGGGGGGAGAGGTATTAACCCCGGTGTGTATTTGGGGGGAGAGGTATTAACCCCGGTGTGTATTTGGGGGGGAGAGGTATTAACCCCGGTGTGTATTTGGGGGGAGAGGTATTAACCCCGGTGTGTATTTGGGGAGAGAGGTATTAACCCCGGTGTGTATTTGGGGAGAGAGGTATTAACCCCGGTGTGTATTTGGGGGGAGAGGTATTAACCCCGGTGTGTATTTGGGGAGAGAGGTATTAACCCCGGTGTGTATTTGGGGGGAGAGGTATTAACCCCGGTGTGTATTTGGGGAGAGGTATTAACCCCGGTGTGTATTTGGGGGGAGAGGTATTAACCCCGGTGTGTATTTGGGGAGAGGTATTAACCCCGGTGTGTATTTGGGGGGAGAGGTATTAACCCCGGTGTGTATTTGGGGAGAGGTATTAACCCCGGTGTGTATTTGGGGGGAGAGGTATTAACCCCGGTGTGTATTTGGGGGGAGAGGTATTAACCCCGGTGTGTATTTGGGGAGAGGTATTAACCCCGGTGTGTATTTGGGGGGAGAGGTATTAACCCCGGTGTGTATTTGGGGAGAGGTATTAACCCCGGTGTGTATTTGGGGGGAGAGGTATTAACCCCGGTGTGTATTTGGGGAGAGGTATTAACCCCGGTGTGTATTTGGGGAGAGAGGTATTAACCCCGGTGTGTATTTGGGGGGGAGAGGTATTAACCCCGGTGTGTATTTGGGGGGAGAGGTATTAACCCCGGTGTGTATTTGGGGAGAGGTATTAACCCCGGTGTGTATTTGGGGGGGAGAGGTATTTACCCCGGTGTGTATTTGGGGACAGGTATTAACCCCGGTGTGTATTTGGGGAGAGAGGTATTAACCCCGGTGTGTATTTGGGGGGAGAGGTATTAACCCCGGTGTGTATTTGGGGAGAGAGGTATTAACCCCGGTGTGTATTTGGGGGGAGAGGTATTAACCCCGGTGTGTATTTGGGGAGAGAGGTATTAACCCCGGTGTGTATTTGGGGGGAGAGGTATTAACCCCGGTGTGAATTTGGGGAGAGGTATTAACCCCGGTGTGTATTTGGGGGGAGAGGTATTAACCCCGGTGTGTATTTGGGGGGAGAGCTATTAACCCCGGTGTGTATTTGGGGGGAGAGCTATTAACCCCGGTGTGTATTTGGGGAGAGGTATTAACCCCGGTGTGTATTTGGGGAGAGAGGTATTAACCCCGGTGTGTATTTGGGGAGAGGTATTAACCCCGGTGTGTATTTGGGGAGAGGTATTAACCCCGGTGTGTATTTGGGGAGAGGTATTAACCCCGGTGTGTATTTGGGGAGAGAGGTATTAACCCCGGTGTGTATTTGGGGGGAGAGCTATTAACCCCGGTGTGTATTTGGGGGGGAGAGGTATTAACCCCGGTGTGTATTTGGGGAGAGGTATTAACCCCGGTGTGTATTTGGGGAGAGGTATTAACCCCGGTGTGTATTTGGGGGGAGAGGTATTAACCCCGGTGTGTATTTGGGGAGAGGTATTAACCCCGGTGTGTATTTGGGGAGAGAGGTATTAACCCCGGTGTGTATTTGGGGAGAGGTATTAACCCCGGTGTGTATTTGGGGAGAGGTATTAACCCCGGTGTGTATTTGGGGGGGAGAGGTATTTACCCCGGTGTGTATTTGGGGAGAGAGGTATTAACCCCGGTGTGTATTTGGGGAGAGGTATTAACCCCGGTGTGTATTTGGGGAGAGAGGTATTAACCCCGGTGTGTATTTGGGGAGAGAGGTATTAACCCCGGTGTGTATTTGAGGGGAGAGGTATTAACCCCGGTGTGTATTTGGGGAGAGGTATTAACCCCGGTGTGTATTTGGGGGGGAGAGGTATTAACCCCGGTGTGTATTTGGGGACAGGTATTAACCCCGGTGTGTATTTGGGGGGAGAGGTATTAACCCAGGTGTGTATTTGGGGGGAGAGGTGTTAACCCCGGTGTGTATTTGGGGGGAGAGGTATTAACCCCGGTGTGTATTTGGGGAGAGGTATTAACCCCGGTGTGTATTTGGGGAGAGGTATTAACCCCGGTGTGTATTTGGGGGGAGAGGTATTAACCCCGGTGTGTATTTGGGGGGAGAGGTATTAACCCCGGTGTGTATTTGGGGAGAGAGGTATTAACCCCGGTGTGTATTTGGGGGGAGAGCTATTAACCCCGGTGTGTATTTGGGGAGAGGTATTAACCCCGGTGTGTATTTGGGGGGGAGAGGTATTAACCCCGGTGTGTATTTGGGGGGAGAGGTATTAACCCCGGTGTGTATTTGGGGAGAGGTATTAACCCCGGTGTGTATTTGGGGGGGAGAGGTATTAACCCCGGTGTGTATTTGGGGGGACAGGTATTAACCCCGGTGTGTATTTGGGGAGAGGTATTAACCCCGGTGTGTATTTGGGGGGAGAGGTATTAACCCCGGTGTGTATTTGGGGGGGAGAGGTATTAACCCTGGTGTGTATTTGGGGGGAGAGGTATTAACCCCGGTGTGTATTTGGGGAGAGGTATTAACCCCGGTGTGTATTTGGGGGAGAGGTATTAACCCCGGTGTGTATTTGGGGAGAGGTATTAACCCCGGTGTGTATTTGGGGGGAGAGGTATTAACCCCGGTGTGTATTTGGGGAGAGAGGTATTAACCCCGGTGTGTATTTGGGGAGAGAGGTATTAACCCCGGTGTGTATTTGGGGGGAGAGGTATTAACCCCGGTGTGTATTTTAGGGGGGAGAGGTATTAACCCCGGTGTGTATTTGGGGGGAGAGGTATTAACCCCGGTGTGTATTTGGGGGGAGAGGTATTAACCCCGGTGTGTATTTGGGGAGAGAGGTATTAACCCCGGTGTGTATTTGGGGAGAGAGGTATTAACCCCGGTGTGTATTTGGGGAGGGAGGTATTAACCCCGGTGTGTATTTGGGGAGAGAGGTATTAACCCCGGTGTGTATTTGGGGAGAGAGGTATTAACCCCGGTGTGTATTTGGGGAGAGAGGTATTAACCCCGGTGTGTATTTGGGGAGGGAGGTATTAACCCCGGTGTGTATTTGGGGGGAGAGGTATTAACCCCGGTGTGTATTTGGGGAGAGAGGTATTAACCCCGGTGTGTATTTGGGGGGGAGAGGTATTAACCCCGGTGTGTATTTGGGGAGAGAGGTATTAACCCCGGTGTGTATTTGGGGAGAGAGGTATTAACCCCGGTGTGTATTTGGGGAGAGAGGTATTAACCCCGGTGTGTATTTGGGGAGAGGTATTAACCCCGGTGTGTATTTGGGGAGAGGTATTAACCCCGGTGTGTATTTGGGGAGAGGTATTAACCCCGGTGTGTATTTGGGGAGAGAGGTATTAACCCCGGTGTGTATTTGGGGGGAGAGGTATTAACCCCGGTGTGTATTTTAGGGGGGAGAGGTATTAACCCCGGTGTGTATTTGGGGGGAGAGGTATTAACCCCGGTGTGTATTTGGGGGGAGAGGTATTAACCCCGGTGTGTATTTGGGGAGAGAGGTATTAACCCCGGTGTGTATTTGGGGAGAGAGGTATTAACCCCGGTGTGTATTTGGGGAGAGAGGTATTAACCCCGGTGTGTATTTGGGGAGGGAGGTATTAACCCCGGTGTGTATTTGGGGAGAGAGGTATTAACCCCGGTGTGTATTTGGGGAGAGAGGTATTAACCCCGGTGTGTATTTGGGGAGGGAGGTATTAACCCCGGTGTGTATTTGGGGAGAGGTATTAACCCCGGTGTGTATTTGGGGAGAGGTATTAACCCCGGTGTGTATTTGGGGAGAGGTATTAACCCCGGTGTGTATTTGGGGAGAGAGGTATTAACCCCGGTGTGTATTTGGGGAGAGAGGTATTAACCCCGGTGTGTATTTGGGGAGAGAGGTATTAACCCCGGTGTGTATTTGGGGAGAGAGGTATTAACCCCGGTGTGTATTTGGGGGTAGAGGTATTAACCCCGGTGTGTATTTGGGGAGAGGTATTAACCCCGGTGTGTATTTGGGGGGAGAGGTATTAACCCCGGTGTGTATTTGGGGAGAGGTATTAACCCCGGTGTGTATTTGGGGAGAGGTATTAACCCCGGTGTGTATTTGGGGAGAGGTATTAACCCCGGTGTGTATTTGGGGAGAGAGGTATTAACCCCGGTGTGTATTTGGGGGGGAGAGGTATTAACCCTGGTGTGTATTTGGGGGGAGAGGTATTAACCCCGGTGTGTATTTGGGGAGAGGTATTAACCCCGGTGTGTATTTGGGGAGAGGTATTAACCCCGGTGTGTATTTGGGGGGAGAGGTATTAACCCCGGTGTGTATTTGGGGAGAGGTATTAACCCCGGTGTGTATTTGGGGAGAGGTATTAACCCCGGTGTGTATTTGGGGGGAGAGGTATTAACCCCGGTGTGTATTTTAGGGGGGAGAGGTATTAACCCCGGTGTGTATTTGGGGGGAGAGGTATTAACCCCGGTGTGTATTTGGGGAGAGAGGTATTAACCCCGGTGTGTATTTGGGGAGAGAGGTATTAACCCCGGTGTTTATTTGGGGGGAGAGGTATTAACCCCGGTGTGTATTTGGGGGGGAGAGGTATTAACCCCGGTGTGTATTTCGGGGGAGAGGTATTAACCCCGGTGTGTATTTGGGGAGAGGTATTAACCCCGGTGTGTATTTGGGGGGAGAGGTATTAACCCCGGTGTGTATTTGGGGGGGAGAGGTATTAACCCCGGTGTGTATTTGGGGAGAGGTATTAACCCCGGTGTGTATTTGGGGAGAGAGGTATTAACCCCGGTGTGTATTTGGGGAGAGGTATTAACCCCGGTGTGTATTTGGGGGGGAGAGGTATTAACCCCGGTGTGTATTTGGGGGGGAGAGGTATTAACCCCGGTGTGTATTTTGGGGGAGAGGTATTAACCCCGGTGTGTATTTGGGGAGAGTAATTAACCCCGGTGTGTATTTGGGGGGGAGAGGTATTAACCCCGGTGTGTATTTGGGGGGAGAGGTATTAACCCCGGTGTGTATTTGGGGAGAGGTATTAACCCCGGTGTGTATTTGGGGACAGGTATTAACCCCGGTGTGTATTTGGGGACAGGTATTAACCCCGGTGTGTATTTGGGGGGAGAGGTATTCACCCCGGTGTGTATTTGGGGAGAGGTATTAACCCCGGTGTGTATTTGGGGAGAGAGGTATTAACCCCGGTGTGTATTTGGGGGGGAGAGGTATTAACCCCGGTGTGTATTTGGGGGGGAGAGGTATTAACCCCGGTGTGTATTTGGGGGGAGAGGTATTAACCCCGGTGTGTATTTGGGGACAGGTATTAACCCCGGTGTGTATTTGGGGGGAGAGGTATTAACCCCGGTGTGTATTTGGGGAGAGAGGTATTAACCCCGGTGTGTATTTGGGGAGAGAGGATTTAACCCCGGTGTGTATTTGGGGAGAGGTATTAACCCCGGTGTGTATTTGGGGAGAGAGGATTTAACCCCGGTGTGTATTTGGGGAGAGGTATTAACCCCGGTGTGTATTTGGGGGGAGAGGTATTAACCCCGGTGTGTATTTGGGGGGGGAGAGGTATTAACCCCGGTGTGTATTTGGGGAGAGGTATTAACCCCGGTGTGTATTTGGGGGGAGAGGTATTAACCCCGGTGTGTATTTGGGGGGAGAGGTATTAACCCCGGTGTGTATTTGGGGAGAGATGTATTAACCCCGGTGTGTATTTGGGGGGAGAGGTATTAACCCCGGTGTGTATTTGGGGGGAGAGGTATTAACCCCGGTGTGTATTTGGGGGGAGAGGTATTAACCCCGGTGTGTATTTGGGGGGAGAGGTATTAACCCCGGTGCGTATTTGGGGGGAGAGGTATTAACCCCGGTGCGTATTTGGGGAGAGAGGTATTAACCCCGGTGCGTATTTGGGGAGAGAGGTATTAACCCCGGTGCGTATTTGGGGAGAGAGGTATTAACCCCGGTGTGTATTTGGGGGGAGAGGTATTAACCCCGGTGTGTATTTGGGGGGAGAGGTATTAACCCCGGTGTGTATTTGGGGGGAGAGGTATTAACCCCGGTGTGTATTTGGGGAGAGAGGTATTAACCCCGGTGTGTATTTGGGGAGAGAGGTATTAACCCCGGTGTGTATTTGGGGGTGAGAGGTATTAACCCCGGTGTGTATTTGGGGGAGAGAGGGATTAACCCCGGTGTGTATTTGGGGGAGAGAGGGATTAACCCCGGTGTGTATTTGGGGGGAGAGGTATTAACCCCGGGGTGTATTTGGGGAGAGGTATTAACCCCGGTGTGTATTTGGGGAGAGGTATTAACCCCGGTGTGTATTTGGGGAGAGGTATTAACCCCGGTGTGTATTTGGGGAGAGGTATTAACCCCGGTGTGTATTTGGGGAGAGGTATTAACCCCGGTGTGTATTTGGGGAGAGGTATTAACCCCGGTGTGTATTTGGGGAGAGAGGTATTAACCCCGGTGTGTATTTGGGGGGAGAGGTATTAACCCCGGTGTGTATTTGGGGGGAGAGGTATTAACCCCGGTGTGTATTTGGGGGGGAGAGGTATTAACCCCGGTGTGTATTTGGGGGGAGAGGTATTAACCCCGGTGTGTATTTGGGGGGAGGTATTAACCCCGGTGTGTATTTGGGGGGAGGTATTAACCCCGGTGTGTATTTGGGGGGAGAGGTATTAACCCCGGTGTGTATTTGGGGGGACGTATTAACCCCGGTGTGTATTTGGGGGGGGAGAGGTATTAACCCCGGTGTGTATTTGGGGGGAGAGGTATTAACTCCGGTGTGTATTAGGGGGGAGAAGTATTAACCCCGGTGTATTTGGGGAGAGGTATTAACCCCGGTGTGTATTTGGGGAGAGGTATTAACCCCGGTGTGTATTTGGGGGGAGAGGTATTAACCCCGGTGTGTATTTGGGGAGAGGTATTAACCCCGGTGTGTATTTGGGGGGAGAGGTATTAACCCCGGTGTGTATTTGGGGAGAGGTATTAACCCCGGTTTGTATTTGGGGAGAGGTATTAACCCCGGTGTGTATTTGGGGAGAGGTATTAACCCCGGTGTGTATTTGGGGAGAGGTATTAACCCCGGTGTGTATTTGGGGGAGAGGTATTAACCCCGGTGTGTATTTGGGGAGAGAGGTATTAACCCCGGTGTATATTTGGGGAGAGGTATTAACCCCGGTGTGTATTTGGGGAGAGAGGTATTAACCCCGGTGTGTATTTGGGGAGAGAGGTATTAACCCCGGTGTGTATTTGGGGAGAGAGGTATAAACCCCGGTGTGTATTTGGGGAGAGAGGTATAAACCCCGGTGTGTATTTGGGGGGAGAGGTATTAACCCCGGTGTGTATTTGGGGGGAGAGGTATTAACCCCGGTGTGTATTTGGGGAGAGGTATTAACCCCGGTGTGTATTTGGGGAGAGGTATTAACCCCGGTGTGTATTTGGGGAGAGGTATTAACCCCGGTGTGTATTTGGGGAGAGGTATTAACCCCGGTGTGTATTTGGGGAGAGGTATTAACCCCGGTGTGTATTTGGGGAGAGGTATTAACCCCGGTGTGTATTTGGGGAGAGGTATTAACCCCGGTGTGTATTTGGGGGGAGAGGTATTAACCCCGGTGTGTATTTGGGGAGAGAGGTATTAACCCCGGTGTGTATTTGGGGAGAGGTATTAACCCCGGTGTGTATTTGGGGAGAGAGGTATTAACCCCGGTGTGTATTTGGGGAGAGAGGTATTAACCCCGGTGTGTATTTGGGGAGAGAGGTATTAACCCCGGTGTGTATTTGGGGAGAGAGGTATTAACCCCGGTGTGTATTTGGGGAGAGAGGTATTAACCCCGGTGTGTATTTGGGGAGAGAGGTATTAACCCCGGTGTGTATTTGGGGGGAGAGGTATTAACCCCGGTGTGTATTTGGGGGGAGAGTTATTAACCCCGGTGTGTATTTGGGGAGAGAGGTATTAACCCCGGTGTGTATTTGGGGAGAGAGGTATTAACCCCGGTGTGTATTTGGGGAGAGGTATTAACCCCGGTGTGTATTTGGGGGGAGAGGTATTAACCCCGGTGTGTATTTGGGGGGAGAGGTATTAACCCCGGTGTGTATTTGGGGAGAGGTATTAACCCCGGTGTGTATTTGGGGGGAGAGGTATTAACCCCGGTGTGTATTTGGGGAGAGGTATTAACCCCGGTGTGTATTTGGGGAGAGGTATTAACCCCGGTGTGTATTTGGGGGGGAGAGGTATTAACTCCGGTGTGTATTTGGGGAGAGGTATTAACCCCGGTGTGTATTTGGGGGGAGAGGTATTAACCCCGGTGTGTATTTGGGGGGAGAGGTATTAACCCCGGTGTGTATTTGGGGGGAGAGGTATTAACCCCGGTGTGTATTTGGGGAGAGGTATTAACCCCGGTGTGTATTTGGGGAGAGGTATTAACCCCGTTGTGTATTTGGGGGGAGAGATATTAACCTCGGTGTGTATTTGGGGAGAGGTATTAACCCCGGTGTGTATTTGGGGGGAGAGGTATTAACCCCGGTGTGTATTTGGGGGAGAGGTATTAACCCCGGTGTGTATTTGGGGAGAGGTATTAACCCCGGTGTGTATTTGGGGGGAGAGGTATTAACCCCGGTGTGTATTTGGGGGGAGAGGTATTAACCCCGGTGTGTATTTGGGGAGAGGTATTAACCCCGGTGTGTATTTGGGGAGAGGTATTAACCCCGGTGTGTATTTGGGGGGAGAGGTATGAACCCCGGTGTGTATTTGGGGGGAGAGGTATTAACCCCGGTGTGTATTTGGGGAGAGGTATTAACCCCGGTGTGTATTTGGGGAGAGAGGTATTAACCCCGGTGTGTATTTGGGGAGAGGTATTAACCCCGGTGTGTATTTGGGGGGTAGAGGTATTAACCCCGGTGTGTATTTGGGGAGAGAGGTATTAACCCCGGTGTGTATTTGGGGGGAGAGGTATTAACCCCGGTGTGTATTTGGGGGGAGAGGTATTAACCCCGGTGTGTATTTGGGGAGAGGTATTAACACCGGTGTGTATTGGGGGAGAGGTATTAACCTCGGTGTGTATTTGGGGAGAGGTATTAACCCCGGTGTGTATTTGGGGGGAGAGGTATTAACCCCGGTGTGTATTTGGGGAGAGAGGTATTAACCCCGGTGTGTATTTGGGGAGAGAGGTATTAACCCCGGTGTGTATTTGGGGGGAGAGGTATTAACCCCGGTGTGTATTTGGGGGGAGAGGTATTAACCCCGGTGTGTATTTGGGGAGAGGTATTAACACCGGTGTGTATTGGGGGAGAGGTATTAACCTCGGTGTGTATTTGGGGAGAGGTATTAACCCCGGTGTGTATTTGGGGGGAGAGGTATTAACCCCGGTGTGTATTTGGGGGGAGAGGTATTAACCCCGGTGTGTATTTGGGGGGAGAGGTATTAACCCCGGTGTGTATTTGGGGGGAGAGGTATTAACCCCGGTGTGTATTTGGGGAGAGGTATTAACCTCGGTGTGTATTTGGGGAGAGGTATTAACCCCGGTGTGTATTTGGGGGGAGAGGTATTAACCCCGGTGTGTATTTGAGGAGAGAGTTATTAACCCCGGTGTGTATTTGGGGAGAGGTATTAACCCCGGTGTGTATTTGGGGGGAGAGGTATTAACCCCGGTGTGTATTTGGGGGGGAGAGGTATTAACCCCGGTGTGTATTTGGGGAGAGGTATTAACCCCGGTGTGTATTTGGGGGGAGAAGTATTAACCCCGGTGTGTATTTGGGGAGAGGTATTAACCCCGGTGTGTATTTGGGGGGGGAGAGGTATTAACCCCGGTGTGTATTTGGGGGGAGAGGTATTCACCCCGGTGTGTATTTGGGGGGAGAGGTATTAACCCCGGTGTGTATTTGGGGGGAGAGGTATTAACCCCGGTGTGTATTTGGGGAGAGGTATTAACCCCGGTGTGTATTTGTGGGGGAGAGGTATTAACCCCGGTGTGTATTTGGGGAGAGGTATTAACCCCGGTGTGTATTTGGGGAGAGGTATTAACCCCGGTGTGTATTTGGGGAGAGGTATTTACCCCGGTGTGTATTTGGGGGGAGAGGTATTAACCCCGGTGTGTGTTTGGGGAGAGGTATTAACCCCGGTGTGTATTTGGGGGGAGAGGTATTAACCCCGGTGTGTATTTGGGGAGAGAGGTATTAACCCCGGTGTGTATTTGGGGGGAGAGGTATTAACCCCGGTGTGTATTTGGGGGGGGAGAGGTATTAACCCCGGTGTGTATTTGGGGAGAGAGGTATTAACCCCGGTGTGTATTTGGGGGGAGAGGTATTAACCCCGGTGTGTATTTGGGGAGAGAGGTATTAACCCCGGTGTGTATTTGGGGAGAGAGGTATTAACCCCGGTGTGTATTTGGGGGGGAGAGGTATTAACCCCGGTGTGTATTTGGGGGGGGAGAGGTATTAACCCCGGTGTGTATTTGGGGAGAGAGGTATTAACCCCGGTGTGTATTTGGGGGGAGAGGTATTAACCCCGGTGTGTATTTGGGGGGAGAGGTATTAACCCCGGTGTGTATTTGGGGGAGAGAGGTATTAACCCCGGTGTGTATTTGGGGAGAGAGGTATTAACCCCGGTGTGTATTTGGGGAGAGAGGTATTAACCCCGGTGTGTATTTGGGGAGAGAGGTATTAACCCCGGTGTGTATTTGGGGAGAGAGGTATTAACCCCGGTGTGTATTTGGGGGGAGAGGTATTAACCCCGGTGTGTATTTGGGGAGAGAGGTATTAACCCCGGTGTGAATTTGGGGAGAGGTATTAACCCCGGTGTGTATTTGGGGGGAGAGCTATTAACCCCGGTGTGTATTTGGGGAGAGGTATTAACCCCGGTGTGTATTTGGGGAGAGAGGTATTAACCCCGGTGTGTATTTGGGGAGAGGTATTAACCCCGGTGTGTATTTGGGGAGAGGTATTAACCCCGGTGTGTATTTGGGGTGAGGTATTAACCCCGGTGTGTATTTGGGGGGAGAGCTATTAACCCCGGTGTGTATTTGGGGAGAGGTATTAACCCCGGTGTGTATTTGGGGAGAGAGGTATTAACCCCGGTGTGTATTTGGGGAGAGGTATTAACCCCGGTGTGTATTTGGGGAGAGGTATTAACCCCGGTGTGTATTTGGGGAGAGGTATTAACCCCGGTGTGTATTTGGGGAGAGAGGTATTAACCCCCGTGTGTGTTTGGGGAGAGAGGTATTAACCCCGGTGTGTGTTTGGGGGGAGAGGTATTAACCCCGGTGTGTATTTGGGGGGAGAGGTATTAACCCCGGTGTGTATTTGGGGGGAGAGGTATTAACCCCGGTGTGTATTTGGGGGGAGAGGTATTAACCCCGGTTTGTATTTGGGGAGAGGTATTAACCCCGGTGTGTATTTGGGGGGAGAGGTATTAACCCCGGTGTGTATTTGGGGGGAGAGGTATTAACCCCGGTGTGTATTTGGGGAGAGAGGTATTAACCCCGGTGTGTATTTGGGGAGAGAGGTATTAACCCCGGTGTGTATTTGGGGGGAGAGGTATTAACCCCGGTGTGTATTTGGGGTGAGAGTTATTAACCCCGGTGTGTATTTGGGGGGAGAGGTATTAACCCCGGTGTGTATTTGGGGAGAGAGGTATTAACCCCGGTGTGTATTTGGGGGGGAGAGGTATTAACCCCGGTGTGTATTTGGGGGGGAGAGGTATTAACCCCGGTGTGTATTTGGGGGAGAGAGGGATTAACCCCGGTGTGTATTTGGGGGAGAGAGGGATTAACCCCGGTGTGTATTTGGGGGGAGAGGTATTAACCCCGGTGTGTATTTGGGGAGAGGTATTAACCCCGGTGTGTATTTGGGGGGAGAGGTATTAACTCCGGTGTGTATTTGGGGGGAGAGGTATTAACCCCGGTGTGTATTTGGGGGGAGAGGTATTAACCCCGGTGTGTATTTGGGGGGAGAGGTATTAACTCCGGTGTGTATTTGGGGGGAGAGGTATTAACCCCGGTGTGTATTTGGGGGGAGAGGTATTAACCCCGGTGTGTATTTGGGGAGAGAGGTATTAACCCCGGTGTGTATTTGGGGAGAGAGGTATTAACCCCGGTGTGTATTTGGGGGAGAGAGGGATTAACCCCGGTGTGTATTTGGGGGAGAGAGGGATTAACCCCGGTGTGTATTTGGGGGGAGAGGTATTAACCCCGGTGTGTATTTGGGGAGAGGTATTAACCCCGGTGTGTATTTGGGGGGAGAGGTATTAACTCCGGTGTGTATTTGGGGGGAGAGGTATTAACCCCGGTGTGTATTTGGGGGGAGAGGTATTAACCCCGGTGTGTATTTGGGGGGAGAGGTATTAACTCCGGTGTGTATTTGGGGGGAGAGGTATTAACCCCGGTGTGTATTTGGGGGGAGAGGTATTAACCCCGGTGTGTATTTGGGGAGAGAGGTATTAACCCCGGTGTGTATTTGGGGAGAGGTATTAACCCCGGTGTGTATTTGGGGAGAGGTATTAACCCCGGTGTGTATTTGGGGGGTAGAGGTATTAACCCCGGTGTGTATTTGGGGAGAGAGGGATTAACCCCGGTGTGTATTTGGGGGAGAGAGGGATTAACCCCGGTGTGTATTTGGGGGGAGAGGTATTAACCCCGGTGTGTATTTGGGGGGAGAGGTATTAACCCCGGTGTGTATTTGGGGGGAGAGGTATTAACTCCGGTGTGTATTTGGGGGGAGAGGTATTAACCCCGGTGTGTATTTGGGGGGAGAGGTATTAACCCCGGTGTGTATTTGGGGGGAGAGGTATTAACTCCGGTGTGTATTTGGGGGGAGAGGTATTAACCCCGGTGTGTATTTGGGGGGAGAGGTATTAACCCCGGTGTGTATTTGGGGAGAGAGGTATTAACCCCGGTGTGTATTTGGGGAGAGGTATTAACCCCGGTGTGTATTTGGGGAGAGGTGTTAACCCCGGTGTGTATTTGGGGAGAGGTATTAACCCCGGTGTGTATTTGGGGAGAGGTATTAACCCCGGTGTGTATTTGGGGGGAGAGGTATTAACCCCGGTGTGTATTTGGGGAGAGGTATAAACCCCGGTGTGTATTTGGGGGGAGAGGTATTAACCCCGGTGTGTATTTGGGGAGAGGTATTAACCCCGGTGTGTATTTGGGGAGAGAGGTATTAATCCCGGTGTGTATTTGGGGAGAGGTATTAACCCCGGTGTGTATTTGGGGAGAGGTATTAACCCCGTTGTGTATTTGGGGAGAGGTATTAACCCCGGTGTGTATTTGGGGAGAGAGGTATTAACCCCGGTGTGTATTTGGGGGGAGAGGTATTAACCCCGGTGTGTATTTGGGGGGAGAGGTATTAACCCCGGTGTGTATTTGGGGAGAGGTATTAACCCCGGTGTGTATTTGGGGGGAGAGGTATTAACCCCGGTGTGTATTTGGGGAGAGGTATTAACCCCGGTGTGTATTTGGGGAGAGGTATTAACCCCGGTGTGTATTTGGGGAGAGGTATTAACCCCGGTGTGTATTTGGGGAAAGGTATTAACCCCGGTGTGTATTTGGGGAGAGAGTTATTAACCCCGGTGTGTATTTGGGGGAGAGAGGTATGAACCCCGGTGTGTATTTGGGGGGAGAGGTATTAACCCCGGTGTGTATTTGGGGGGAGAGGTATTAACCCCGGTGTGTATTTGGGGAGAGGTATTAACCCCGGTGTGTATTTGGGGGGAGAGGTATTAACCCCGGTGTGTATTTGGGGGGAGAGGTATTAACCCCGGTGTGTATTTGGGGGGAGAGGTATTAACCCCGGTGTGTATTTGGGGAGAGAGGTATTAACCCCGGTGTGTATTTGGGGGGGAGAGGTATTAACCCCGGTGTGTATTTGGGGGGAGGTATTAACCCCGGTGTGAATTTGGGGGGAGAGGTATTAACCCCGGTGTGTATTTGGGGAGAGAGGTATTAACCCCGGTGTGTATTTGGGGGGAGAGGTATTAACCCCGGTGTGTATTTGGGGAGAGAGGTATTAACCCCGGTGTGTATTTGGGGAGAGAGGTATTAACCCCGGTGTGTATTTGGGGAGAGAGGTATTAACCCCGGTGTGTATTTGGGGGGAGAGGTATTAACCCCGGTGTGTATTTGGGGGGAGAGGTATTAACCCCGGTGTGTATTTGGGGGGAGAGGTATTAACCCCGGTGTGTATTTGGGGGGAGAGGTATTAACCCCGGTGTGTATTTGGGGGGGAGGTATTAACCCCGGTGTGTATTTGGGGAGAGAGGTATTAACCCCGGTGTGTATTTGGGGGGGAGAGGTATTAACCCCGGTGTGTATTTGGGGGGAGAGGTATTAACCCCGGTGTGTATTTGGGGGGGAGAGGTATTAACCCCGGTGTGTATTTGGGGGGAGAGGTATTAACCCCGGTGTGTATTTGGGGGGAGAGGTATTAACCCCGGTGTGTATTTGGGGGGAGAGGTATTAACCCCGGTGTGTATTTGGGGGGAGAGGTATTAACCCCGGTGTGTATTTGGGGGGAGAGGTATTAACCCCGGTGTGTATTTGGGGGGGAGAGGTATTAACCCCGGTGTGTATTTGGGGGGAGAGGTATTAACCCCGGTGTGTATTTGGGGAGAGAGGTATTAACCCCGGTGTGTATTTGGGGGGAGAGGTATTAACCCCGGTGTGTATTTGAGGGGAGAGGTATTAACCCCGGTGTGTATTTGGGGGGGAGAGGTATTAACCCCGGTGTGTATTTGGGGGGAGAGGTATTAACCCCGGTGTGTATTTGGGGGGAGAGGTATTAACCCCGGTGTGTATTTGGGGAGAGAGGTATTAACCCCGGTGTGTATTTGGGGGGAGAGGTATTAACCCCGGTGTGTATTTGTGGGGAGAGGTATTAACCCCGGTGTGTATTTGGGGAGAGAGGTATTAACCCCGGTGTGTATTTGGGGGGAGAGGTATTAACCCCGATGTGTATTTGGGGAGAGGTATTAACCCCGGTGTGTATTTGGGGAGAGGTATTAACCCCGGTGTGTATTTGGGGGGAGAGGTATTAACCGCGGTGTGTATTTGGGGGGAGAGGTATTAACCCCGGTGTGTATTTGGGGGGGAGAGGTATTAACCCCGGTGTGTATTTGGGGGGACAGGTATTAACCCCGGTGTGTATTTGGGGGGAGAGGTATTAACCCCGGTGTGTATTTGGGGGGAGAGGTATTAACCCCGGTGTGCATTTGGGGAGAGGTATTAACCCCGGTGTGTATTTGGGGAGAGAGGTATTAACCCCGGTGTGTATTTGGGGAGAGAGGTATTAACCCCGGTGTGTATTTGGGGAGAGGTATTAACCCCGGTGTGTATTTGGGGGGAGAGGTATGAACCCCGGTGTGTATTTGGGGGGAGGTATTAACCCCGGTGTGTATTTGGGGAGAGGTATTAACCCCGGTGTGTATTTGGGGAGAGAGGTATTAACCCCGGTGTGTATTTGGGGAGAGAGGTATTAACCCCGGTGTGTATTTGGGGAGAGAGGTATTAACCCCGGTGTGTATTTGGGGAGAGAGGTATTAACCCCGGTGTGTATTTGTGGGGGAGAGGTATTAACCCCGGTGTGTATTTGGGGGGAGAGGTATTAACCCCGGTGTGTATTTGGGGAGAGAGGTATTAACCCCGGTGTGTATTTGTGGGGGAGAGGTATTAACCCCGGTGTGTATTTGGGGGGAGAGGTATTAACCCCGGTGTGTATTTGGGGGGAGAGGTATTAACCCCGGTGTGTATTTGGGGGGAGAGGTATTAACCCCGGTGTGTATTTGGGGGGAGAGGTATTAACCCCGGTGTGTATTTGGGGGGAGAGGTATTAACCCCGGTGTGTATTTGGGGAGAGAGGTATTAACCCCGGTGTGTATTTGGGGAGAGGTATTAACCCCGGTGTGTATTTGGGGGGAGAGGTATTAACCCCGGTGTGTATTTGGGGAGAGAGGTATTAACCCCGGTGTGTATTTGGGGGGAGAGGTATTAACCCCGGTGTGTATTTGGGGAGAGGTATTAACCCCGGTGTGTATTTGGGGGGAGAGGTATTAACCCCGGTGTGTATTTGGGGAGAGGTATTAACCCCGATGTGTATTTGGGGAGAGGTATTAACCCCGGTGTGTATTTGGGGAGAGGTATTAACCCCGGTGTGTATTTGGGGGGAGAGGTATTAACCCCGGTGTGTATTTGGGGGGAGAGGTATTAACCCCGGTGTGTATTTGGGGGGGGGAGGTATTAACCCCGGTGTGTATTTGGGGGGGGGAGGTATTAACCCCGGTGTGTATTTGGGGAGAGGTATTAACCCCGGTGTGTATTTGGGGAGAGGTATTAACCCCGGTGTGTATTTGGGGGGAGAGGTATGAACCCCGGTGTGTATTTGGGGGGAGAGGTATTAACCCCGGTGTGTATTTGGGGGGAGAGGTATTAACCCCGGTGTGTATTTGGGGAGAGGTATTAACCCCGGTGTGTATTTGGGGAGAGAGGTATTAACCCCGGTGTGTATTTGGGGGGAGAGGTATTAACCCCGGTGTGTATTTGGGGGGAGAGGTATTAACCCCGGTGTGTATTTGGGGGGAGAGGTATTAACCCCGGTGTGTATTTGGGGAGAGAGGTATTAACCCCGGTGTGTATTTGGGGAGAGAGGATTTAACCCCGGTGTGTATTTGGGGAGAGAGGTATTAACCCCGGTGTGTATTTGGGGGGAGAGGATTTAACCCCGGTGTGTATTTGGGGAGAGGTATTAACCCCGGTGTGTATTTGGGGGGAGAGGTATTAACCCCGGTGTGTATTTGGGGAGAGAGGTATTAACCCCGGTGTGTATTTGGGGGGAGAGGTATTAACCCCGGTGTGTATTTGGGGGGAGAGGTATTAACCCCGGTGTGTATTTGGGGAGAGGTATTAACCCCGGTGTGTATTTGGGGGGAGAGGTATTAACCCCGGTGTGTATTTGGGGGGAGAGGTATTAACCCCGGTGTGTATTTGGGGGGGAGGTATTAACCCCGGTGTGTATTTGGGGAGAGAGGTATTAACCCCGGTGTGTATTTGGGGGGAGAGGTATTAACCCCGGTGTGTATTTGGGGGGAGAGGTATTAACCCCGGTGTGTATTTGGGGGGAGAGGTATTAACCCCGGTGTGTATTTGGGGAGAGAGGTATTAACCCCGGTGTGTATTTGGGGAGAGAGGTATTAACCCCGGTGTGTATTTGGGGAGAGAGGTATTAACCCCGGTGTGTATTTGGGGAGAGAGGTATTAACCCCGGTGTGTATTTGTGGGGGAGAGGTATTAACCCCGGTGTGTATTTGGGGGGAGAGGTATTAACCCCGGTGTGTATTTGGGGGGAGAGGTATTAACCCCGGTGTGTATTTGGGGGGAGAGGTATTAACCCCGGTGTGTATTTGGGGGGAGAGGTATTAACCCCGGTGTGTATTTGGGGGGAGAGGTATTAACCCCGGTGTGTATTTGGGGGGGAGAGGTATTAACCCCGGTGTGTATTTGGGGGGAGAGGTATTAACCCCGGTGTGTATTTGGGGGGAGAGGTATTAACCCCGGTGTGTATTTGGGGAGAGAGGTATTAACCCCGGTGTGTATTTGGGGGGAGAGGTATTAACCCCGGTGTGTATTTGGGGGGAGAGGTATTAACCCCGGTGTGTATTTGGGGAGAGAGGTATTAACCCCGGTGTGTATTTGGGGGGAGAGGTATTAACCCCGGTGTGTATTTGGGGAGAGGTATTAACCCCGGTGTGTATTTGGGGAGAGGTATTAACCCCGGTGTGTATTTGGGGGGAGAGGTATTAACCCCGGTGTGTATTTGGGGGGAGAGGTATTAACCCCGGTGTGTATTTGGGGGGAGAGGTATTAACCCCGGTGTGTATTTGGGGGGAGAGGTATTAACCCCGGTGTGTATTTGGGGAGAGAGGTATTAACCCCGGTGTGTATTTGGGGAGAGGTATTAACCCCGGTGTGTATTTGGGGAGAGGTATTAACCCCGGTGTGTATTTGGGGGGAGAGGTATGAACCCCGGTGTGTATTTGGGGGGAGGTATTAACCCCGGTGTGTATTTGGGGAGAGAGGTATTAACCCCGGTGTGTATTTGGGGGGGAGAGGTATTAACCCCGGTGTGTATTTGGGGAGAGGTATTAACCCCGGTGTGTATTTGGGGGGGAGAGGTATTAACCCCGGTGTGTATTTGGGGAGAGAGGTATTAACCCCGGTGTGTATTTGGGGGGAGAGGTATTAACCCCGGTGTGTATTTGGGGGGAGAGGTATTAACCCCGGTGTGTATTTGGGGAGAGGTATTAACCCCGGTGTGTATTTGGGGAGAGAGGTATTAACCCCGGTGTGTATTTGGGGGGAGAGGTATTAACCCCGGTGTGTATTTGGGGGGAGAGGTATTAACCCCGGTGTGTATTTGGGGAGAGGTATTAACCCCGGTGTGTATTTGGGGAGAGGTATTAACCCCGGTGTGTATTTGGGGAGAGAGGTATTAACCCCGGTGTGTATTTGGGGAGAGAGGTATTAACCCCGGTGTGTATTTGGGGGGAGAGGTATTAACCCCGGTGTGTATTTGGGGGGAGAGGTATTAACCCCGGTGTGTATTTGGGGAGAGGTATTAACCCCGGTGTGTATTTGGGGAGAGAGGTATTAACCCCGGTGTGTATTTGGGGGGAGAGGTATTAACCCCGGTGTGTATTTGGGGGGAGAGGTATTAACCCCGGTGTGTATTTGGGGAGAGGTATTAACCCCGGTGTGGATTTGGGGGGAGAGGTATTAACCCCGGTGTGTATTTGGGGGGAGAGGTATGAACCCCGGTGTGTATTTGGGGAGAGGTATTAACCCCGGTGTGTATTTGGGGGGAGAGGTATTAACCCCGGTGTGTATTTGGGGAGAGAGGTATTAACCCCGGTGTGTATTTGGGGGGAGAGGTATTAACCCCGGTGTGTATTTGGGGAGAGGTATTAACCCCGGTGTGTATTTGGGGGGAGAGGTATTAACCCCGGTGTGTATTTGGGGAGAGAGGTATTAACCCCGGTGTGTATTTGGGGAGAGAGGTATTAACCACGGTGTGTATTTGGGGAGAGAGGATTTAACCCCGGTGTGTATTTGGGGAGAGGTATTAACCCCGGTGTGTATTTGGGGAGAGAGGTATTAACCCCGGTGTGTATTTGGGGAGAGGTATTAACCCCGGTGTGTATTTGGGGAGAGGTATTAACCCCGGTGTGTATTTGGGGGGGAGAGGTATTAACCCCGGTGTGTATTTGGGGGGAGAGTTATTAACCCCGGTGTGTATTTGGGGAGAGAGGTATTAACCCCGGTGTGTATTTGGGGAGAGAGGTATTAACCCCGGTGTGTATTTGGGGAGAGAGGTATTAACCCCGGTGTGTATTTGGGGAGAGAGGTATTAACCCCGGTGTGTATTTGGGGAGAGAGGTATTAACCCCGGTGTGTATTTGGGGGGAGAGGTATTAACCCCGGTGTGTATTTGGGGGGAGAGGTATTAACCCCGGTGTGTATTTGGGGAGAGGTATTAACCCCGGTGTGTATTTGGGGAGAGGTATTAACCCCGGTGTGTATTTGGGGGGAGAGGTATTAACCCCGGTGTGTATTTGGGGAGAGAGGTATTAACCCCGGTGTGTATTTGGGGGGGAGAGGTATTAACCCCGGTGTGTATTTGGGGAGAGAGGTATTAACCTCGGTGTGTATTTGGGGAGAGGTATTAACCCCGGTGTGTATTTGGGGGGAGAGGTATTAACCCCGGTGTGTATTTGGGGAGAGAGGTATTAACCTCGGTGTGTATTTGGGGAGAGATATTAACCCCGGTGTGTATTTGGGGGGAGAGGTATTAACCCCGGTGTGTATTTGGGGAGAGAGGTATTAACCCCGGTGTGTATTTGGGGAGAGAGGTATTAACCTCGGTGTGTATTTGGGGAGAGGTATTAACCCCGGTGTGTATTTGGGGGGAGAGGTATTAACCCCGGTGTGTATTTGGGGAGAGAGGTATTAACCCCGGTGTGTATTTGGGGGAGAGAGGTATTAACCCCGGTGTGTATTTGGGGGGAGAGGTATTAACCCCGGTGTGTATTTGGGGGGAGAGGTATTAACCCCGGTGTGTATTTGGGGGGAGAGGTATTAACCCCGGTGTGTATTTGGGGAGAGAGGTATTAACCCCGGTGTGTATTTGGGGGGAGAGGTATTAACCCCGGTGTGTATTTGGGGGGAGAGGTATTAACCCCGGTGTGTATTTGGGGGGAGAGGTATTAACCCGGTGTGTATTTGGGGAGAGGTATTAACCCCGGTGTGTATTTGGGGGAGAGGTATTAACCCCGGTGTGTATTTGGGGAGAGGTATTAACCCCGGTGTGTATTTGGGGAGAGAGGTATTAACCCCGGTGTGTATTTGGGGGGAGAGGTATTAACCCCGGTGTGTATTTGGGGAGAGGTATTAACCCCGGTGTGTATTTGGGGAGAGGTATTAACCCCGGTGTGTATTTGGGGGGAGAGGTATTAACCCCGGTGTGTATTTGGGGGGAGAGGTATTAACCCCGGTGTGTATTTGGGGAGAGGTATTAACCCCGGTGTGTATTTGGGGAGAGGTATTAACCCCGGTGTGTATTTGGGGAGAGGTATTAACCCCGGTGTGTATTTGGGGGGAGAGGTATTAACCCCGGTGTGTATTTGGGGGGGAGAGGTATTAACCCCGGTGTGTATTTTGGAGAGGTATTAACCCCGGTGTGTATTTGGGGAGAGGTATTAACCCCGGTGTGTATTTTGGGAGAGGTATTAACCCGGTGTGTATTTGGGGAGAGGTATTAACCCCGGTGTGTATTTGGGGAGAGGTATTAACCCCGGTGTGTATTTGGGGAGAGAGGTATTAACCCAGGTGTGTATTTGGGGAGAGGTATTAACCCCGGTGTGTATTTGGGGGGAGAGGTATTAACCCCGGTGTGTATTTGGGGGGAGAGGTATTAACCCCGGTGTGTATTTGGGGAGAGGTATTAACCCCGGTGTGTATTTGGGGAGAGAGGTATTAACCCCGGTGTGTATTTGGGGAGAGGTATTAACCCCGGTGTGTATTTGGGGGGAGAGGTATTAACCCCGGTGTGTATTTGGGGAGAGAGGTATTAACCCCGGTGTGTATTTGGGGGAGAGGTATTAACCCCGGTGTGTATTTGGGGAGAGAGGTATTAACCCCGGTGTGTATTTGGGGAGAGAGGTATTAACCCCGGTGTGTATTTGGGGGAGAGGTATTAACCCCGGTGTGTATTTGGGGGGGAGGTATTAACCCCGGTGTGTATTTGGGGGAGAGGTATTAACCCCGGTGTGTATTTGGGGGGAGAGGTATTAACCCCGGTGTGTATTTGGGGGGAGAGGTATTAACCCCGGTGTGTATTTGGGGAGAGAGGTATTAACCCGGTGTGTATTTGGGGAGAGAGGTATTAACCCCGGTGTGTATTTGGGGAGAGAGGTATTAACCCCGGTGTGTATTTGGGGAGAGAGGTATTAACCCCGGTGTGTATTTGGGGAGAGAAGTATTAACCCCGGTGTGTATTTGGGGGGAGAGGTATTAACCCGGTGTGTATTTGGGGGGAGAGGTATTAACCCCGGTGTGCATTTGGGGGGAGAGGTATTAACCCCGGTGTGATTTGGATTTGGGGAGAGGTATTAACCCCGGTGTGTATTTGGGGGAGAGGTATTAACCCCGGTGTGTATTTGGGGGGAGAGGTATTAACCCCGGTGTGTATTTGGGGGGAGAGGTATTAACCCCGGTGTGTATTTGGGGGGAGAGGTATTAACCCGGTGTGTATTTGGGGGGAGAGGTATTAACCCGGTGTGTATTTGGGGGAGAGGTATTAACCCCGGTGTGTATTTGGGGGGAGAGGTATTAACCCCGGTGTGTATTTGGGGGGAGAGGTATTAACCCCGGTGTGTATTTGGGGGGGGGAGGTATTAACCCCGGTGTGTATTTGGGGAGAGGTATTAACCCCGGTGTGTATTTGGGGAGAGGTATTAACCCCGGTGTGTATTTGGGGAGAGGTATTAACCCCGGTGTGTATTTGGGGGAGAGGTATTAACCCCGGTGTGTATTTGGGGGGAGAGGTATTAACCCCGGTGTGTATTTGGGAGAGGTATTAACCCCGGTGTGTATTTGGGGAGAGGTATTAACCCCGGTGTGTGTTTGGGGAGAGAGGTATTAACCCGGTGTGTATTTGGGGGGAGAGGTATTAACCCCGGTGTGTATTTGGGGGGAGAGGTATTAACCCCGGTGTGTATTTGGGAGAGAGGTATTAACCCCGGTGTGTATTTGGGGAGAGGTATTAACCCCGGTGTGTATTTGGGGGGAGAGGTATTAACCCCGGTGTGTATTTGGGGAGAGGTATTAACCCCGTGTGTATTTGGGGAGAGGTATTAACCCCGGTGTGTATTTGGGGGGAGAGGTATTAACCCCGGTGTGTATTTGGGGGAGAGGTATGAACCCCGGTGTGTATTTGGGGAGAGGTATTAACCCCGGTGTGTATTTGGGAGAGAGGATTTAACCCCGGTGTGTATTTGGGGGGAGAGGTATTAACCCCGGTGTGTATTTGGGGAGAGAGGATTTAACCCCGGTGTGTATTTGGGAGAGAGGTATTAACCCCGGTGTGTATTTGGGGAGAGAGATTAACCCCGGTGTGTATTGTGGAGAGGTATTAACCCCGGTGTGTATTTGGGGAGAGAGGTATTAACCCCGGTGTGTATTTGGGGGAGAGGTATTAACCCCGGTGTGTATTTGGGGGAGAGTTATTAACCCCGGTGTGTATTTGGGGAGAGAGGTATTAACCCCGGTGTGTATTTGGGGAGAGAGGTATTAACCCCGGTGTGTATTTGGGGGGAGAGTTATTAACCCCGGTGTGTATTTGGGGAGAGAGGTATTAACCCGGTGTGTATTTGGGGAGAGAGGTATTAACCCCGGTGTGTATTTGGGGAGAGGTATTAACCCCGGTGTGTATTTGGGGGGAGAGGTATTAACCCCGGTGTGTATTTGGGGAGAGAGGTATTAACCCCGGTGTGTATTTGGGGAGAGAGGTATTAACCCCGGTGTGTATTTGGGGAGAGAGGTATTAACCCCGGTGTGTATTTGGGGAGAGAGGTATTAACCCCGGTGTGTATTTGGGGGGAGAGGTATTAACCTCGGTGTGTATTTGGGGGAGAGGTATTAACCCCGGTGTGTATTTGGGAGAGAGGTATTAACCCCGGTGTGTATTTGGGGGGGAGAGGTATTAACCCCGGTGTGTATTTGGGGAGAGAGGTATTAACCCCGGTGTGTATTTGGGGAGAGAGGATTTAAACCCGGTGTGTATTTGGGGAGAGAGGTATACCCCGGTGTGTATTTGGGGAGAGAGGATTTAACCCGGTGTGTATTTGTGGAGAGGTATTAACCCCGGTGTGTATTTGGGGAGAGAGGTATTAACCCCGGTGTGTATTTGGGGGAGAGGTATTAACCCCGGTGTGTATTTGGGGGAGAGTTATTAACCCCGGTGTGTATTTGGGGAGAGAGGTATTAACCCCGGTGTGTATTTGGGAGAGAGGTATTAGCCCCGGTGTGTATTTGGGGAGAGAGGTATTAACCCCGGTGTGTATTTGGGGAGAGAGGTATTAACCCGGTGTGTATTTGGGGGGAGAGGTATTAACCCCGGTGTGTATTTGGGGGAGAGGTATTAACCCCGGTGTGTATTTGGGGGGAGAGGTATTAACCCCGGTGTGTATTTGGGGAGAGAGGTATTAACCCCGGTGTGTATTTGGGGGGAGAGGTATTAACCCCGGTGTGTATTTGGGGGGAGAGGTATTAACCCCGGTGTGTATTTGGGGAGAGGTATTAACCCCGTTGTGTATTTGGGGGAGAGGTATTAACCCCGGTGTGTATTTGGGGAGAGGTATTAACCCCGGTGTGTATTTGGGGAGAGGTATTAACCCGGTGTGTATTTGGGGAGAGGTATTAACCCCAGTGTGTATTTGGGGAGAGGTATTAACCCCGGTGTGTATTTGGGGGGGAGAGGTATTAACCCCGGTGTGTATTTGGGGAGAGGTATTAACCCCGGTGTGTATTTGGGGGAGAGGTATTAACCCCGGTGTGTATTTGGGGGAGAGGTATTAACCCCGGTGTGTATTTGGGGAGAGAGGTATTAACCCCGGTGTGTATTTGGGGAGAGAGGTATTAACCTCGGTGTGTATTTGGGGAGAGGTATTAACCCCGGTGTGTATTTGGGGGAGAGGTATTAACCCCGGTGTGTATTTGGGGGGAGAGGTATTAACCCCGGTGTGTATTTGGGGAGAGAGGTATTAACCCCGGTGTGTATTTGGGGAGAGGTATTAACCCCGGTGTGTATTTGGGGAGAGGTATTAACCCCGGTGTGTATTTGGGGGAGAGGTATTAACCCCGGTGTGTATTTGGGGGAGAGGTATTAACCCCGGTGTGTATTTGGGGAGAGGTATTAACCCCGGTGTGTATTTGGGGGAGAGGTATTAACCCCGGTGTGTATTTGGGGAGAGGTATTAACCCCGGTGTGTATTTGGGGGAGAGGTATTAACCCCGGTGTGTATTTGGGGAGAGGTATTAACCCCGGTGTGTATTTGGGGAGAGGTATTAACCCCGGTGTGTATTTGGGAGAGAGGTATTAACCCCGGTGTGTATTTGGGGAGAGGTATTAACCCCGGTGTGTATTTGGGGAGAGAGGTATTAACCCGGTGTGTATTTGGGAGAGGTATTAACCCCGGTGTGTATTTGGGGAGAGGTATTAACCCGGTGTGTATTTGGGGAGAGAGGTATTAACCCCGGTGTGTATTTGGGGAGAGGTATTAACCCCGGTGTGTATTTGGGGAGAGGTATTCACCCCGGTGTGTATTTGGGGAGAGAGGTATTAACCCCGGTGTGTATTTGGGGAGAGAGGTATTAACCCCGGTGTGTATTTGGGGAGAGGTATTAACCCCGGTGTGTATTTGGGGAGAGGTATTAACCCCGGTGTGTATTTGGGGGGAGAGGTATTAACCCCGGTGTGTATTTGGGGAGAGGTATTAACCCCGGTGTGTATTTGGGGGAGAGGTATTAACCCCGGTGTGTATTTGGGGAGAGGTATTAACCCGGTGTGTATTTGGGGGAGAGGTATTAACCCCGGTGTGTATTTGGGGAGAGTATTAACCCCGGTGTGTATTTGGGGAGAGGTATTAACCCCGGTGTGTATTTGGGGAGAGGTATTAACCCCGGTGTGTATTTGGGGAGAGAGGTATTAACCCCGGTGTGTATTTGGGGAGAGGTATTAACCCCGGTGTGTATTTGGGGAGAGGTATTAACCCCGGTGTGTATTTGGGGAGAGGTATTAACCCCGGTGTGTATTTGGGGAGAGAGGTATTAACCCCGGTGTGTATTTGGGGGAGAGGTATTAACCCCGGTGTGTATTTGGGGAGAGAGGTATTAACCCCGGTGTGTATTTGGGGGAGAGGTATTAACCCCGGTGTGTATTTGGGGAGAGGTATTAACCCCGTTGTGTATTTGGGGAGAGGTATTAACCCGGTGTGTATTTGGGGAGAGGTATTAACCCCGGTGTGTATTTGGGGAGAGGTATTAACCCCGGTGTGTATTTGGGGGGAGAGGTATTAACCCCGGTGTGTATTTGGGGAGAGGTATTAACCCCGTGTGTATTTGGGGAGAGTATTAACCCCGGTGTGTATTTGGGGAGAGAGGTATTAACCCCGGTGTGTATTTGGGGAGAGGTATTAACCCCGGTGTGTATTTGGGGAGAGAGGTATTAACCCCGGTGTGTATTTGGGGAGAGGTATTAACCCCGGTGTGTATTTGGGGGAGAGGTATTAACCCCGGTGTGTATTTGGGGGGAGAGGTATTAACCCCGGTGTGTATTTGGGGGAGAGTTATTAACCCCGGTGTGTATTTGGGGAGAGAGGTATTAACCCCGGTGTGTATTTGGGGAGAGGTATTAACCCCGGTGTGTATTTGGGGAGAGGTATTAACCCGGTGTGTATTTGGGGGAGAGGTATTAACCCCGGTGTGTATTTGGGGAGAGGTATTAACCCCGGTGTGTATTTGGGGAGAGGTATTAACCCCGGTGTGTATTTGGGGGGAGAGGTATTAACCCCGGTGTGTATTTGGGGGAGAGGTATAACCCGGTGTGTATTTGGGGGGAGAGGTATTAACCCCGGTGTGTATTTGGGGGGAGAGGTATTAACCCCGGTGTGTATTTGGGGAGAGGTATTAACCCCGGTGTGTATTTGGGGAGAGAGGTATTAACCCCGGTGTGTATTTGGGGAGAGAGGTATTAACCCGGTGTGTATTTGGGGAGAGGTATTAACCCCGGTGTGTATTTGGGGAGAGAGGTATTAACCCCGGTGTGTATTTGGGGGAGAGGTATTAACCCCGGTGTGTATTTGGGGAGAGAGGATTAACCCCGGTGTGTATTTGGGGAGAGAGGTATTAACCCCGGTGTGTATTTGGGGAGAGAGGTATTAACCCCGGTGTGTATTTGGGGAGAGGTATTAACCCCGGTGTGTATTTGGGGGAGAGAGGTATTAACCCCGGTGTGTATTTGGGGGAGAGGTATTAACCCCGGTGTGTATTTGGGGGGAGAGGTATTAACCCCGGTGTGTATTTGGGGGAGAGAGGTATTAACCCCGGTGTGTATTTGGGGAGAGAGGTATTAACCCGGTGTGTATTTGGGGAGAGAGGTATTAACCCCGGTGTGTATTTGGGGAGAGAGGTATTAACCCCGGTGTGTATTTGGGGGGAGAGGTATTAACCCCGGTGTGTATTTGGGGGGAGAGGTATTAACCCCGTGTGTATTTGGGGGAGAGGTATTAACCCCGGTGTGTATTTGGGGGAGAGGTATTAACCCCGGTGTGTATTTGGGGGGAGAGGTATTAACCCCGGTGTGTATTTGGGGGAGAGGTATTAACCCCGGTGTGTATTTGGGGGAGAGGTATTAACCCCGGTGTGTATTTGGGGAGTCGAGAGAGGTATTAACCCCGGTGTGTATTTGGGGGAGAGGTATTAACCCCGGTGTGTATTTGGGGGAGAGGTATTAACCCCGGTGTGTATTTGGGGAGAGGTATTAACCCCGGTGTGTATTTGGGGGGAGAGGTATTAACCCCGGTGTGTATTTGGGGGGAGAGGTATTAACCCCGGTGTGTATTTGGGGAGAGGTATTAACCCCGGTGTGTATTTGGGGAGAGAGGTATTAACCCCGGTGTGTATTTGGGGGAGAGGTATTAACCCCGGTGTGTATTTGGGGGAGAGGTATTAACCCCGGTGTGTATTTGGGGGGAGAGGTATTAACCCCGGTGTGTATTTGGGGAGAGGTATTAACCCCGGTGTGTATTTGGGGGGAGAGGTATTAACCCCGGTGTGTATTTGGGGAGAGGTATTAACCCCGGTGTGTATTTGGGGGAGAGGTATTAACCCCGGTGTGTATTTGGGGGGAGAGGTATTAACCCCGGTGTGTATTTGGGGAGAGGTATTAACCCCGGTGTGTATTTGGGGGAGAGGTATTAACCCCGGTGTGTATTTGGGGAGAGGTATTAACCCCGGTGTGTATTTGGGGAGAGGTATTAACCCCGGTGTGTATTTGGGGAGAGGTATTAACCCGGTGTGTATTTGGGGGGAGAGGTATTAACCCCGGTGTGTATTTGGGGGAGAGGTATTAACCCCGGTGTGTATTTGGGGAGAGGTATTAACCCGGTGTGTATTTGGGGAGAGGTATTAACCCGTTGTGTATTTGGGGGAGAGGTATTAACCCCGGTGTGTATTTGGGGAGAGGTATTAACCCGGTGTGTATTTGGGGGAGAGGTATTAACCCCGGTGTGTATTTGGGGGAGAGGTATTAACCCGGTGTGTATTTGGGAGAGGTATTAACCCCTGGTGTGTATTTGGGGAGAGGTATTAACCCCGGTGTGTATTTGGGGGAGAGGTATAACCCCGGTGTGTATTTGGGGAGAGAGGTATTAACCCCGGGGTGTATTTGGGGAAGGAGAGGTATTAACCCGGTGTGTATTTGGGGAGAGAGGTATTAACCCGTGTGTATTTGGGGAGAGGTATTAACCCTGGTGTGTAGTTGGGGGAGAGGTATTAACCCCGGTGTGTATTTGGGGACCTGAGAGGTGATTAACACCGGTGTGTATTTGGGAGAGGTATTAACCCCGTGTGTATGTGGGAGAGGTATTTAACCCGGTGTGTATTTGGGGAGATGGTATTTACCCCGGTGTGTATTTGGGGGAGAGATTTAACCCCGGTGTGTATTGGGAGAAGAGTATTAAACCCCGGTTGTATTGGTGAGAGGTATTAACCCTGGTGGTATTTGGGGAGAGAGTATTATACCCCGGTGTGTATTTGGGGAATTGGGGAGAGGTATTAACCCCGGTGTGTATTTGGGGAGAGAGGTATTAACCCCGGTGTGTATTTGGGGAGAGGTATTAACCCCGGTGTGTATTTGGGGAGAGGTATTAACCCCGGTGTGTATTTGGGGGAGAGGTATTAACCCCGGTGTGTATTTGGGGAGAGAGGTATTAACCCCGGTGTGTATTTGGGGAGAGGTATTAACCCCGGTGTGTATTTGGGGAGAGGTATTAACCCCGGTGTGTATTTGGGGGGAGAGGTATTAACCCCGGTGTGTATTTGGGGGAGAGGTATTAACCCCGGTGTGTATTTGGGGGAGAGAGGTATTAACCCCGGTGTGTATTTGGGGAGAGGTATTAACCCCGGTGTGTATTTGGGGGGAGAGGTATTAACCCCGGTGTGTATTTGGGGAGAGGTATTAACCCCGGTGTGTATTTGGGGAGAGGTATTAACCCCGGTGTGTATTTGGGGAGAGGTATTAACCCCGGTGTGTATTTGGGGAGAGGTATTAACCCCGGTGTGTATTTGGGGAGAGAGGTATTAACCCCGGTGTGTATTTGGGGAGAGGTATTAACCCCGGTGTGTATTTGGGGGAGAGGTATTAACCCCGGTGTGTATTTGGGGAGAGGTATTAACCCCGGTGTGTATTTGGA
>NW_027138493.1:0-45569 GCF_035084215.1 Heptranchias perlo
CCACCGGCGGGAAAAAAAAGTTATCTGTTTTAATATAACTGCTCATTCTCTCTCTTTCTCTTCCTTTTGGATGTTTCTCTCTCTCTTGGCAGGAAAAATCAGAGAGCAAGTTATTATCTTAAAGGCGAGAAACTGGAAAGTACTGCAGTACAAAGGGATCTAGGGGTCCTAGTGCAAGAAGATCAAAAAGTTAGCATGCAGGTGCAGCAGGTGATCAAGAAGGCCAACGGAATGTTGGCTTTTATTGCTCGGGGGATAGAATATAAAAACAAGGAGGTATTGCTGCAGTTATATAAGGTATTGGTGAGACCGCACCTGGAATACTGTATACAGTTTTGGTCTCCATACTTAAGAAAAGACATACTTGCTCTCGAGGCAGTACAAAGAAGGCTCACTCGGTTAATCCCGGGGATGAGGGGGTGGACATATGAGGAGAGGTTGAGTAGATTGGGACTCTACTCATTGGAGTTCAGAAGAATGAGAGGCGATCTTATTGAAACATATAAGATTGTGAAGGGGCTTGATCGGGTGGATGCGGTAAGGATGTTCCCAAGGATGGGTGAAACTAGAACTAGGGGGCATAATCTTAGAATAAGGGGCTGCTCTTTCAAAAGTGAGATGAGGAGAAACTTCTTCACTTAGAGGGTAGTAGTTCTGTGGAATTTGCTGCCCCAGGAAGCTGTGGAAGCTACATCATTAAATAAATTTAAAACAGAAATAGACAGTTTCCTAGAAGTAAAGGGAATTAGGGGTTACGGGGAGCGGGCAGGAAATTGGACATGAATTTAGATTTGAGATTAGGATCAGATCAGCCATGATCTTATTGAATGGTGGAGCAGGCTCGAGGGGCCGATTGACCTACTCCTGCTCCTATTTCTTATGTTCTTATGTTCTCTCTCTCTCTGTCTTTGGTTCTGGTCGTTTGTATATTCAGTCGTCTTGTATCTAATGTCTCTCTGTCTGAACACTATTCAATTCCTTTGCCTTGATAACGGGCAGTTGGAAAGATTATCTGTAATCACCAGGCATCGTTCTCTGTCTATATATGCGGTAACTTTCAAGGAATTCCACACACACCTGACGAAGGAGAAAGCCTCCGAAAGCTTGTGATTTTCAAATAAAACTGTTGGACTATAACCTGGTGTCGTAAGATTCCTTGCATCTGGAAACACATGACAGCAAATAAATTTCTGTTATATCGTGCCTCGCTAATTGGAGCAGAGAGATATCCCCAATTGATGCACACCTTGAGGTATTTGGTAATAAATGGTGTAATCAAGTATAACTGAAATTTAAAGTAAAAAATTGGAACTTATCAAGGCCTTACTGGTATCCATTATTCTACCTCCAGATCCTCAGTTTCACAGAAAATTGAAAATTCAGTTAACAGAAGGGAACCAAATCAAATTATCAGTGAAATTCATTGCATTTAACTTGGAGGACTACCTCATCAGGTTAAATTCCTCTCTACTTTTCCCTCCCATTTAGATTTTTGATCTCGCAGACAGCCTGTTTAAATCAGAACTCAAAAGGCTGCATCATTTTTTTTTGTTCTCTTCACTTCTCCCATTTTTCTCCACTTGTAAATCAATTGTCAGTCGAGAAGAGAGTCTCAAGAGATTGTAATCAATCCTGAACATCGAGGTTTATCTCTCCACATCTCAGTCAGACCAGCATAATTCTGCCCCTGCTTGAGTCAACAACAGTGGTAAATATAAATGTGGAAAAACAGATCGTTTGCTCAGGATTAACATCAATCTTCACAAAATACGCTGCACAAATAAACCTTGAACGTGAGTTTGTGAAGTGTGCCTCCAAGTCAGCCAAGCACGCACAATCACTGCTGACTCTATAAGTGTCTTATTTACTAGACAATGAGATGGCTGAGTAATTGAATAGAGCACCATAGTTATAAATAGGCTTCTCTGCTTTCATTAGATCCTCAGGCTGTATGTCAAACCATTGATTGGCAAAGGTTCAGTGACTCACACACGACTTTACATTTTATGGTATGAGCCTCAGAGTTAGCCAGTTTGGACATTGTATAGCAAACATAGACATGGATGTTCCTTCATTTGTTAAATGTTTACCCAATGGGCCTGATGTAATATTGCAGTGAATACCAGCAGATTTGCATCCTACTAATGTATCTTGCAATAAAAATCCTTCCGCAACAGTGTGCTGTGCGTGGCAGTTTTGCAGATGGTGAAAATAAACAAGCTTTTCAGGCACTACATGAGTGGCGTGCACCAGCATTCAAAATGCTGACTGTTCCCTAAAACCATGAGCAGTTAGCAACTATATCTAACTGGGAGAAACCCAGGACCATCCAGGAACAAGCAAATGGCAAACAGGAGCTACTGGAGCAGAATCCTTTGGTACCTACTGGTATTTAAATATCAATTGCATCCCTTGGAGAATTCTGAAACTGATGCTGTGGGAGTATTGGCTTGGTCTTGCCCTACTCAAAATTGTTTAGGTGGAGCAGGGCAACCATATCATGAGAGACATTTAAAAGGACCAAGCCAGATGAAAAAAAAGCCAATAAGAGGTCTGAGGAGGATAAATTGAAGACATAACATAGAGCTAAGTACCAGTTATAAGTGTAGAGTGTAATTTCCAGGCTTCGGCTGAGATTTATTTGAGCACAGGTACTACAGATTTGAAGATATTCTAGGTCAGTAACTTTGGCAAGTTCTTGTGGAAAATGAGGTCCATGAGATGTGGTTGCCATAGGATGTTAGTGCATGATGAAGACAGGTATAATGGGCTAGAGAATAGTAAAGATGAGGGTTGGGTGGGATTCTCCAGTTTCCCCATCTCTGTCACATCTGTTCTGATAACTCCACTTTCCACATCAGAGCTTCTGAAATATCCTTTACTTTCCTCAGTTGTGGTCTCCTCTCAACATTAGTTGACAAGACCCTTGTCTGCCACATTTTGCATGCCTTTGCTCTAGCAACAACAGGGTACCCTTGGTCCTCACCTTCTACTACACCAGCATTCACAAGATCATCTTCCACCAAGCCGACCACACCAAGATCCCACCACCAAGCACCTCTTCCAGTTCCCTTTCTACTTTCTGGAGGAACCATTCTCTCCGCGATACTCTTGTACAATCTTTCCATCACCTATACTTCTAGATTAGCACTTTCTCATGCAACTGCCGCAGATATTCATTCACCTCTTCCCATACTACTGTGCAGGGGCTGAAACATTCCTACCATAAGAGACACCACTTTAAGTGTACTTTCTCCAATCTAGTATTTGCTGTTTGAAGTGTCATTTTCTCTACACAGAGGAGAACAAACACAAATTTAGTTCCACCCAAAATCAACACAAGTTTTAGGAACATTACCTTATGTCTCTCCTGGGCTATCTGCACCTCTCTGTTCGGAACATTAACTTTTAGTAGTTTCAGATCTTAGGTATACTTCTCATATTCTTTACATCATTGACTGATAGACCCACTCCATCATCCTACCAGTGTACAGCTGCGGAGAGGCAGGTTGAAATTTCAGGTGTCTCATAACACAGTTCTGGGGGGGAGGGAGAAGTCTGTTGCCTGTTTAATTACTGTCATGATGTGGAGATGCCGGTGATGGACTGGGGTTGACAATTGTAAACAATTTTACAACACCAAGTTATAGTCCAGCAATTTTATTTTAAATTCACAAGCTTTCGGAGATTTTCTGATTTTCGGAGATTTGCCTGAGGAAGGAGAAAATCTCCGAAAGCTTGTGAATTTAAAATAAAATTGCTGGACTATAACTTGGTGTTGTAAAATTGTTTACAATTGTTTGATTACTGTTCTACACCGCTGAGCTACAATATATTTCCAGCACCTTCTGCTTTTATTTCAGTTCTATTGCATCTGTAATTTGTACCTTTTCAAATTTCCCCAATTTCTGTGCCTTGTATGGGCCTCTCCCATGCCTTTTCACCATCTTAGCTATTTGGACATTCTTTTAATGTCTTTTCTTGCCTGACTGAGGTGATCTTTTATAACCGTTTCATGCATTTCTATTAAGCAGTTTGCCAGCCATTCAACCCATAAACATTCTCTCCATGTTTGGAGTATTCCCTTCAAGAGAAATGGCCTAAAAATGACCAGGGCAGTCAGGGACAGAGTTGGGGGAGGGGAAGAGAAAGGACGAAAGGGGGAAGCAGCTCTGTATATCAAAGACATTTGGAAGATAAAAGAAATAGACCCGGTAGAAGGGAAAAACAACCAGCAAAAATATTCTGGCTGGAGGTTTCTAACACAAAGGCAGCTAAAACATTAGGTTTGCTGTATACCTTCAGCTCTAAAAAAGCATAGTGTTCTTTATGAAAAGATAAAGGAATGTTTGTGAAAATAGGACGGTGATATTAATGGGACATTACAACCAAATATAAATTGGGAATGCCCAAGTGGCCTAGAGTCAGAATTGGTAACCAGAATGCATGATTGCTTCCTGACCCAGCACATTAGCTAAATCACAAGAGGCAGTTCTCAGCTCAACTGGATAATAACTAATCTGACAACATAGAGGAAATGAGAATTGTGCCATTGCCGGGTGATAGCGACCACAATCTGATTACATTCAAGACATTCAACCCTGTTGAGAACCAAGGTATACAATTTTTAAAAGGCCAACAATAAGAGCACGAGGGAACAGATACAACAGATTATTTAACAACAGCTTAGTAGAGGATAAATGGAATACCTTTGAAGGAATACTGAGGAACAAACAGGATAAATGTACAGAAGATTAGCAAGCACGACTCAAGAAACATAAGAACATAGAAACAGGAGTAGGCCTTTTGGCCCTCAAGCCTGTTCCGCCATTCAATGAAATCATGGCTGATCTGTGACCTAACTCCATATATCCACCTTACCCCAATTTCCCTTAATACCTTTGGTTAACAAAAATCTATCAATCTCAGATTTAAAATTAACAATTGAGCAAGCATCAACTGCCATTTACAGAAGAGAGTTCCAAACTTCTACCACTCTTTGCATGTAGAAGTGTTTCCTAACTTCACTCCTGAAAGTCCTCACTCTAATTTTTAGGATATGTCCCCTAATCCTTGACTCCCCAACCAGCAGAAATAGTTTCTCTCTATATACCCTATCAGTTCCCCTTAATATCTTGAATACTTCGATCAAATCACCCCTTAATCTTCTAAATTCCAGGGAATACAACCCTAGTTGGTGTAATCGCTCCTTGTAATTTAACTCTTGGAGTCCAGGTATCATTCTAGTAAATCTACACTGCATTCACTCCAAGGCCAATATATCCTTCCTAAGGTACGGTGCCCAGAACTGAACACAGTACTCCAGGTGTGATCTAACCAGGGCTTTGTATAGCTGTAGCATAATTTCTACCCCCTAATATTCTAGTCCTCTAGATATAAAGGCCAGCATTCCATTAGCCTTTTTGACTATTTTCTGCACCTCTCCATGACATTTTAATGATCTATGATAATGGACCCCTAAGTCTCTTTGGACCTCCACTGTTTCGAGCTTTTCACCATTAAAAAGTACTCTGATCCATCCTTTTTAGGTCCAAAGTGGATGACTTCACACTTGCCGACATTGAAATCCATTTGCCACAGTTTTGCCCATTCTCTTAATCTATTACTATCTCTCTGGAATTTTACGCTTCCATCTACACTGCTTACAGTGCTGCCTATCTTTGTGTCATCGGCAAACTTGGATATGTGGCTCTCTATCCCGTCGTCTAAGTGTTAATAAACACAGTGAATATTTAAGGACCCAACACAGATCCCTGTGGGACACCACTAGTCAACATCCTGCCAATTTGAGTACCTGCCCATTATCCCTACTCTGTGTCTCCTACTGCTCCTAATTTCCTAACCAGGTCAATAATTTGCTCTCAATTCCACGAGCTCCGACTTTAGCTAACAGTCACTTATGAGGGACTTTATCGAATGTCTTCTGAAAGTCCATATAAACAACATCCATAGACATTCCCCTGTCCACTACTTTAGTCACTTCTTCAAAAAATTCAATCAGGTTCGTCAGGCATGACCTACCTTTCACAAATCCATGCTGGCTCTGTCTGAACATCTTGAAAATTTTCAGCTGATCCGTCACTCTATCCTTAATTATAGACTCTAGTAATTTCCCGACAACAGAGGTTAAGCTAACTGGTCTATAATTCCCTGGTTTCCCTCTCTCACCTTTCTTAAATAGCGGAGCCATGTGCAATTTTCCAATCTAAAAAAGGAACTGTTCCTGAATCGAGAGAAGAAAATAAGAAATAAGAACATAAGTAATAGGAGCAGGAGTAGGCCGTACAGCTCCTCAAGCCTGCTCTGCCATTCAATAAGATCATGGCTGATCTTCCACCTCAGCTCCACTTTCCTGACGGATCCCAATATCCCTTGGTTCCCTTAGAGTCCAAAAATCTATTGATCTCGGTCTTGAATATACTCAACGACTGAGCATCAACAGCCCTCTGAGGTAGAGAATACCAAATATTCTCGGCCCTCTGAGTGAAGAAATTCCTCCACATCTCAGTCCTAAATGTCTGACCCCTTATCCTGAGACTATACCCTCTAGTTCTAGACTCTTCAGCCAGGGGAAACAACCTCTCAGCATCTACCCTGTCAAGCCCTCATAGATTCAATGTTTCAATGAGATCACCGCTCATTCTTCTAAACTCCATTGAGTATAGGTCCAATCTACTCAATCCTTCCTCATAGGACAATCCTCTCATCCCAGGAATCAATCTAGTGAACCTGCGTTGCACCATCTCTAAGGCAAGTATATCTTTCCTTAGGTAAGGAGACCAAAACTGTACGCAGTACTCCAGATGTGGTCGCACCAAAGCCCTGTACAATTGCAGAAGGACTTCCTTACTCTTGTACTCTAACCTCCTTGCAATAAAGACTAACATGCCATTTGCCTTCCTAATTGCTTGCTGTACCTGCATGTTAACTTTGAGGTTTAATGTACAAGGGCACCTAAATCCCTCTGAACACCAACATTTAATAGTTTCACACCATTTAAAAAATATTCTGTTTTTCCATTTTTCCTACCAAAGTGAATAACCTCACATTTCCCCACATTATACTCCATCTGTCACCTTTTAGCCCACTCGCTTAACCTGTCTATATCCCTTTGCATCCTCCTCACAGCTTATTTTCCCACCTAGCTTTGTATCATCAGCAAACTTGGATACATTAAACTCGGTCCCTTCATCTAAGTCATTAATATAGATTGTAAATAGCTGAGGCCTGAGCATCAATCCCTGCGGCACTCCACTAGTTACAACCTGAAAATGACCCGTTTATTCCTACACTCTGTTTTCTGTCCCATTAACCAATCCTCAATCCATGCTGATATATCATCCCCAATCCCATGAGCCCTAATCTTGTGTAACAACCTCTCGTGTGGCACTTTATCGAATGCCTTTTGAAAATCCAAATATACTACATACACTGATTCCCCCTTATCTGCCTTGCTAGTTACACCCTCAAAAAACTAAGAGTTGTCAACCATGATTTCCCTTTCATAAAATTGTGCTGACTCTATCTAATCATATTATGATTTTCTAAGTGCCCTGTTACTGATTCTATCATTTACCCTACTACTGATGTCAGGCTAACTGGCCTATAGTTCCCTGTTTTCTCTCTCCGTCCTTTCTTGAATAGCGGGATCACATTTGCTACTTTCCAATCCATGGGGAACATTCTAAAATCTAGGGAATTCTGGAAGATCAAAACCAATGCATCCACTATCTCTGCAGCCACTTCTTTTAAAACCCTAGGATGTAGGCCATCAGGTCCAGGGGATTAATTTTTCTGAAACTTTTTTTTTACTAATCTTAATTACTTTAAGTTCCTCCCTCTCATTAGACCCTTGGTTCCCCACTATGTCTGGTATGTTTTTTGTGTCTTTTACTGCGAAGAGAGATATAAAATATTTGTTTAATGTCTCTGCCATTTCCTTATTCCCCATTATAATTTCTCCTGACTCTGCCTCTAAGGGACCCATATTTACTTTCACTAATCTCTTCCTTTTTATATACTTGTAGAAGCTCTTACAATCTGTTTTTATATTTCTTGCTAGAGAATGCTAAATATTAACACAAAGTAATTGTTTAACATGTTCCCCATTTCCTTATTTTCATTTACAATATCACCTTTATCAGTTTTTAAAGGACCCACAATGCTCTTCATCACTTTTTTCCTAATCTAGTTGTAAAAATGTTTTGTGTTGATTTGATATCACTTGCAAGTTTCTTTTCATACTGCCTTTTTGTAGCTCTTACTATCTGTTTCATCACCCTTTGCTGTTCTTTATATCTCTCCTAGTCACTAGAATCTGTTGTTTTACTCAATAACAGATTTGCCCAGTTTACTATGGACAGTCTCCCTTTCAAACACAACGTTGAACTCGATCATATTATGAGTGCTATTAGATAAATGTTCATGCACCATTGGACTGTTAACTAAATCTGGCTCATTACTCATTATTAAATCTAATATGGGCCTGCCCCCTAGTTGGATCTGGGACATATTGTTGCAGAAAGCTGTCCTGAACACACAAGAAAGTCACTACCTTCCTGACGTGAGTGCATCTGCTTATCTCAATCTATAGGAAAGTTAAAATCCCTCATTTAAACCACTCTGCCTTTGCTACGTGCTTGTCTCATCTCTGCATTTAAATATTCTGACCTTAGGTGGATCAGTAAAATAATCAGATATGAAAGAAGGAAGGAAAAAGAGCTTCAAAACATCAGAGAGAAGGTCCTTTGAGAAAGCAGGAAAGATCAGAAGTATATCCAAAGGATGACCATAGGGGCAAGGAGAGATCTAAATGCAACAGCAAAACAATTCTTGCAATGCTACAACAGGAAGAGGAGCCATGAAAGCAACGAGAGCCTTAAAGGACATTAAGGGGGAAGAACCAGAGGGTGAGCAGAGAATTAATATACTCAATGATTACTTCCTTGAAGTATTGACGGGAGAAGACTACAGACTACAGAAATAGGCCTTGGATTAATGGAAATAATCCGAGATAATGGAAATAATTCTAGATAGGCTTACAGAGCTCAAAATAAACAATATCTGCAGACTGATGGCATTGATCCCAGAGTACTAAGAGAGACTAGGGTGAAACGTACCAAGTGTTTACAATTGTCATGAGGCAATGACTGAATTTTAGGGAGGTACCATTAGACTGGGAACAGGCTAACCTAGCTCCCATATTCCAGAAAATGAATAATTGTAATGCAAGCAACAGACCCATTAGTGTAACATCAATTATCACAAAAAAACATGAGCACCAGCTAGAGGGGAATAATCTAGTAAATAGCAGCTGGCATGGTTTTAGAAAAGAAAGGATTTTTTTGAAGAAACAAAATTCCAAGTGGGCAGTGGAAAACCAAATGTATTCAATTCAAAAATGCTTTCAATAAAGTTCCTCACAAAAGACCACCACTATAACTAAAACCAGTGAGAATTCAAGATCAAACCTGGGTGTGGAGACAGTATTGGCTGAAGCACAGAAAACAGCAGGTACTTGTTAAGGAAGTGATGTTGGGGATGAGAGGGGGAGGGGTACTGAGAGGAGACCCCCAGGGATTGGTTCTTAATCTACATTGATCACTTGGATTCATAAACCTAAAGCAGACTCAACAAATTTGTAGATGATCCTAAATGAGATGTGGGAGGGAAGAGAGGGGAAAGACAATCGAGTTGGAGGAAACAGCCAGTGACCCACAAAATAATAATTGATAAAATGTGAAAGTGGGCAACTCAGTGCCGACAGATTTAGATAGTACACACTGAAAAACAAAATGAATGTCACAACTGTACCACAATAGTGTTGAAATATCTAAAAGCAAAGTGAAAAAGGATCTGGGAATAGCAGCAGATTTAGCACTTAACATGAGCAGAGTGAATGCTTAATTATGTTGTTGGATTAGTTGACCATAAATCAGATGTGCTGATAAAATTGTGCAGTGCTATAGTCAGACAGCACCTCAAGTAGTGTCTTCAGGTTTAGTCACCAAGATACAAGGGAAATATTTAAGTCGTTGTAGAGAAGGCCATAGGGCTGATCCCCAGCAGCAAAGGATTGGGTTACAAGGAAAAAGAGAGAAACTGGGGATCTTTAGCCTTGAAAGGAGACAATGTTATAGAAGTATACAAGTACAAACAGCATTGGTAAGGTTAATCCAGAATACTACTTGAGGTTATGCCAGGATACTGGAAAAAAGTAGCAGGGGAAGGGTAATTTGGAACAGATATCAGGAAGAAATGCGTGCAAAGAGTGATTAACACTTGGAATGGTCTTTTGGGTAGTGAAGGCAAAAACCTTAAACTTATCCAAGAGATAGTTAGATGATATGATGGGGGGATACAAGTTTTCTTCATTCTGGATGAATGAGCGAAGATGGGCTTGTGATGAAATACTCTAATGGAATAGATTGGTTTCTATGCTATTGGAACGGCGAAAACATCACCTGTCAATGTTTCAGCTTTTTAATTCCTTGTTCTCACTGCACCATGTCCCCCTTGGACTGCCACCCCACCCACTGACCACCTTTCCAGGATTGAGTCCCTCCAGGCCCATTGCTCCACCCAACATCCTCTGTTCTGTTCACCACAGTTCCCACTGTTGGATTTCTTAACACAGCAACCAACATTGCCTCATTCGCTTCTAATATTATTGCCATTCACCTCATTCTCCAGGAGCAAACCTCTCCAATCTTTTCATATTCATCTCTCCTCTCCAGTCATGGGTCTTCTAATACCTTTCCACTCTACATCACCCTTCAAAATATCCAGTTCCTTGGGAAATTAGGCTTTCTGCTGCACCCCCTCATCCTGGATGAGTTCATCTAACATGCTAGGCCTGATAGCGATTCCTTTGCTACTGAGGCTATCTCCACATGGCTGGAGATTTCAATACAGCCACCCTTTCAAATAATTGCAGCAGGACCGTGGCTCTCCTCTCTAAAGTCCAATTCGACTTCTTCCCTTACTCCACAGGTGCTTTCTTCTACAAGCATCTCACTATCTACTACCCCTCCCTGTGCTTCGAAGACCTCATTGTTCACCAACCTTGAGTCCACTGGCAACTTCCTCACTGAAATCTCCTCTCCTTACTCAGTCTCTGCACCAAGCACTGACTCACCCTCAATGATTTTAACTCTCACCTGAAACAATCCATAAACTCTTACCAAAATTAATTGCTGATATTTTGTTTTCTCCCAGTGACCAAGAGATACTGAAGGTTTAATGTGTAACAATAAAATTGCCCTGTTCAAACTGCCATTAGTTTCCTCTGACGAGTTTGTTTTTAAAGAAAATTATCAGTCTACAAAGCATTTGTACTTTTGAACATAGGGACTGTGTATGGCAGGAAAACTTAGCAACATTTTATAAGAACACACCAACAAACCTTTCTGCTTGTACAAGTTGCAATGGAAAAGTAGCAATGAAAGAGACATTACTACAACAGCCATGTCAAGTACTTGTTAGTTTTTAAATGATGACTAGCAACTGATAGCACTTTGTCACAGTACATTAAAGGGGGCGATGTTGTCTGGCAAGCAAGTTTCTTGAGTTAGTAAACAGTGCAATTCAATACTTCTCTCTGGAAATGCTGATAAAAATAATGAAAACAAATAAAATAGCTAAAAAACGTACTGGGAGAAATTCAAGCTGTTACAAACACCGTACTTGTGTAGAACTAAACTGCCCAAAATGGCATTGTTACTCTCTTAAATGAAGTGCCTTGGGACTGCAAGTTGTTCCTGCTCTGAAAACCCTAATGAGGTAACGATTCCACTTCAAGAACTGTTCTTTAACCCTTGCAAATTTAAAGGAACAGTTCTTCCTAAAACTTGCTATAATCACTGATTTGGAATCAACTCTCAAGTTCAATTCAGTGTCCTTAACATGACAACCGCTGCATATGTGACAAAAGTTGTTCTCATCTGACTTTGGAAACTCCAACATTTTGAGTGCACCAGTGCTGGCTTGCCAGTTTGCAAGGTGGCATTCCACTTAGACCAGTGGTGTTTCAATCACCATGTCAATTCCGATTTAAGGTGGAAGCCCACAAAACTGGCTAATTAATTAGTTGTAATTTATGGGTGTGTTGTACAAAATATTGAGAGAATAATGAGTGGGTGGAAGAGATTCCAAGAAAATCACCACATAAATAGTTTAATGTTTTAAACTTCAAAAACAAGGGTCAAGGAATATGTATTCCTTCAACCCCTTTTCCTTCATTCACCCATCCAATCTAATCTTCAATGTTGACATAGTTTCTGCCTCAACCACTATTTTATTTTGCAATGTTATTTTTAGTCAAAATATCAAGTCTGACCTCTTGCCGTGTAAAAGGCTTTGTTTTTCATCCAATGGTGCATGTCAATGGAAAGGATGTTCCATTCAGTTGATGCATGTGACTTCCCCAGCTAGGTATTGAATTGTAGTTAATCACTGCAAGATGACTGGGATTTAATCTGTGGCAGTTAGCGGGAAGTAAGACTGCTTCATATATGTCTCAAATGTTTTTAACTGTAATTGGCTGTCTGCTGCTGCATCCTTTCGAAAGAAAGAAAAAGAACTTGCATTTATATAGTGCCTTTCATGACGTCAGGACGTCCCAAAGCACTTTACAGTCAATGAAGTACTTTTGAAGTGTCGTCACCGTCATAATGTATGAAACTCAGCAGCCAATTTGCACAAGGCAACTCCCACAAACAGCAATGTGATAATGACCAGACCATCTGTTTTAATGATGTTGGTTGAGGGATAAATATTGGCCAGGACACCGGGGAGAACTCCCCTGCTCTTCTTCGAATAGTGCCATGGGATCTTTTATGTCTACATGAGAGGGCAGATGGGGCCTCGGTTTAACATCTCATCTGCAAAGAACTGAGATACATTCCTAATGCAAGGTTTGAAAGGTGGGAGTAGGATCCAATTTAGACAATGTTCAAGTCATTTGTATGTGGCGGCTGAGAAATCAGTGGAATATATTAATTTTTTTAGTTTACATGTTTATTCGGGTTAAATCACATGGATTGGATAGTAGGGAACATCATCCTGTATTTATTTGAGTTTTGTATATTTCACAAAAATTGTCTATACCTCAGCAGAAAAAAACGCAAGACACTCCAAACATGACCTGGAGTGTCAAACGTGGGATCTGGAAACTAAAAACAAGAGACACAGATCAGCCAGCACTAAAAGGGACCCAGGTCAAAGGTGAGTTGAACATTCTTCTCTCCACATGCACAGAAAGCATGTTGTTTTAGACCAAGGCTAAATATTATACGCAGGAAGGTAAGCCTCGGAAGCTCCTTGCATAACCCTGAGCAAATAGGTCCAAATACAGTTGAATTATAGAATCATAGAATGATACAGCACAGAAGGAGGCCATTCGGCCTAGCGTGACTGTGCCGGCTCTTTGAAAGAGCTCTCCAATTATTCCCATTCCGCTGCCCTTTTCCCATAGCCCTGCAAATTTTTCCCTTCAAGTATTTATCCAATTCTCTTTTGAAAGTTATTATTGAATCTGCTTCCATCACTCTTTCAGGCAGTGCATTCCAGATCATAACAACTCGCTGCGTAAAAAAAATTCTCCTCATCTTGCCTCTGGTTCTTTTGCCAATTACCTTCAATCTGTGTCGTCTGGTTACTGACTCTTCTGCCAGTAGAAACAGTTTCTCCTTACTTACTCTATCAAAACCCTCTCCAAGGCCTTGAATGTTGGCCAAGAATTCCCCTGACAGTTCAAAATCCTTCACTGCATTTGTCTCACCGAACACAAGCTCTTTAGATTCAACCCAACTTTATCAGTTGAGCAGTGGTGGATCTGTGGCCATAAGAACATTCTCAAACACATATTCTGAAAATGTTTTCATCTCCAGCAATCCTGCATTGAGCTTCTGAAAACCATCCAAGCTATGATTAGCTTTATCATTACAAGACTCAATTTCTTGTCTCGGCTTACTGCAAGGGGCAATAAAGAGCCACTCGTGAACTCGATCAACTTTCACTCCAAATGGCGAGAAGGTTCTTTCCCCAAGGATATGGAGCAGAGGCAGGTAAATGGAGTGCAGATCAGCCATGATCTAATTGAATGGCTGATCTGAACGGCTCGAGGGGCTGAATGGCCTACTCCTGTTCCTATGTTCTCACAACCTACATGACAAACAGGTGAACAAAGGATCAGGATAATGCCAGGAGCTGTGGGCTTCCTTCCTGCAGGCGTAGCGCCTACTCACCCCTAGCTCCTGAAACTCAAGGGACCCCAGGCCCCCTCTCAAAGGTCAAATAGAAATCGTTAACAACACTCAAGTGCCACCCTAACCCAGTACCAACAAGACCCCTCACTATTCCTTCTCCCCATATAACCAGAGACCCCTGACAAGTAAAGACCTTTTTCCTGATAAGTAATATCCCCTCCCTCATATGAAGAACTGCATATAAGGGACCCTGCATGTATGTAATGGTGGAGCCTACAAAGCAGCAGGTGCACTGTGGCCCTGAAGTCTGCAGTGACCATAGAAAGTCTGTAAACTCCAATACAACTCATTAATAATGAAAAAATGTTCTGCCCATGATATCAGAGCCATGAAAGGATGTTCCTTTAAAGCCACTGCAATATATCGAAGAATAATCTTGCAAGATAAAATCTTAATGGGATCAAATCATAATCATAGAATCTTAAAGCACAGAAGGACGCCATTCGGCCCATTGTGCCTGTGCCCACTCTTTGAAAGAGCTATCCAATTAGTCCCACTCCCCTGCTCTTTCTCCATAGCAAATTTTCTTTTTCAAACTTATATCCACTTCCACATAATTCCAAACAATAATTGTTTATGTACAGTTTCAAATACGCCTCTAACACTATTCAAAAACATGATTAGAAAAATGACCATATTGTACACCTGTAGTTTGTCTGAGGTTCACGGCTGTAAAAGACGCAAGTTGTTCTGTCATTCCACTTAGATCAGGCAATTGCTGACACCTAGTGGCCGTTTTGAAACATTGTCCTCATTGCACAGTTCCTGCAGAGTGACCAGTTCTGTATCAAATCCCATTAAGAACTTATGATATTCAACGTTCTTCAAACCACTGCTCTCGCCGCTTCCTGAGGTCCACGCTCAGTGTTCCCTTTCACTGTCCTCTGACCCCATCCCTCCCTTCAGTCTCACCCTTTGTCGTGCTTTCACCATTCACTCTGATCTTCCCCTCTCTGACCCCAAACATTCAGTCCTCAGCAAAGGCCTTAGCTTCATCCCCTTATGCCCCCACCTCAATGAATTTCGAACTCGACACGATGCTGGGCTCTTCTTCTGTCACTTTCACCTCCGCGCCCACTTCTTTGGCCAGGAGTCTTCCCCCCGCACAGTGGACCCACTCTCCCATCTTCAGAATTCTCGTTCCGCCTGGACCCCTCTCTCTGGCCTCTTACCCTCTCTTGATCATTTCATTGTGAACTGCCAGTGTGACGTCGGCCGTCTCAATTTCTCTACTCCCCTCACTCATTCTAACCTACCTCCCTCTGAACTTGCAGCACTCCGTTCTCTCAGGTCCAACCCTGACACTGTCATTAACCCTGCTGACAAGGGCGGCGCTGTTGTTGTTTTGTGGCGAACAGACCTCTACCTTGCGGAGGCTGAATGTCAACTCTCCGACACCTCCTCCTACCTCCCCCTGGACCACGACCCCACCGCCGAACATCAAGCCACAGTTTCCCAGACCGTCACTGACTGCATCTCCTCTGGAGATCTTCCCCTCTCGGCCTCCAACCTCATAGTCCCCGAATCCTGCACTGCCGACTTCTACCTCCTTCCCAAGATCCACAAACACAACTGGCCTAGGAGACCCAACGTTTCAGCCTGTCCTTGCCCCATGGAACTTACTTACTCCTACCTCGACTTTATTTTATCTCCCCTTGTCCGGTCTCTTCCGACCTACATCCGCCACTTCAACAGTTTCCAGTTCCCCGGCCCTAACCATCTCCTTTTCATCATGGACGTCAAGTCCCTCCACACCTCCATCTCCCACCAGGGTGTCCTGCGGGGCCCTTCGCTTCTTCCTTGAACGAAGGCCCAACCAGTCCCCATCCACCACCACCCTCCTCCGCCTGGCTGAACTTGTTCTTACGTTGAACAACTTTTCTTTTGACTCCTCACTTCCTCCAAATAAAAGGTGTCACTGTGGGAACCCCTATGGGTCCCAGCTACGCCTGCCTTTTTGTGGGATACATAGAACATTCCTTGTTCCAGTCATACTCAGGTCCCCTCCCTCACCTCTTTTTCCGTTTCATTGATGACTATATCAGTGCTGCTTCCTGCTTTCGCCCCGAACTGGAAAATTTCATCAACTTTGCTTCCAATTTCCACCCTTCCCTCACCTTCACATGTTCCATTTCCCACTCTTCCCTTCCCTTCCTCGACTTATCTATTTCCATTTCTGGGGATAGGTTGTCAACCAATATCTATTATAAGCCCATTGACTCCCACAGCTAGCTTGACTACACTTCTTCCCACCCCACTTCCTGTAAGGACTCTATTCCTTTCTCCCAGTTTCTCCATCTCAGTCGCATCTGTTCTGACAATGTCACCTTCCACACCAGTGCTTCCAAAATATCTTCCTTTTTCCTCAACCGAGGATTCCCCTCCACTGTAGTTGACAGGGCCCTCGACCGTGTCCATCTTATTTCCCACACTTCTGCCCTCACCCCTTCCCTCCCCTCCCAGAACCATAATAGGGTCTCCCTTGTCCTCACCTTCCACCCCGCCAGCCTCCACATTCAACGTATCATCCTCTGCCTTTTCCACCACCTCCATCCTACCACCGAACATATCTTCTCCTCCCCTCCCCTATCAGCATTCCGGAGGAGCCGCTCCCTCCGCGATACCCTGGTCCACTCTTCCATCACCCCCAACACCCGCTCTCCTCCCCATGGCACTTTCCCGTACGAGCACACGAGATGCAACACCTGCCCCTTCACCTCCTCCATTCCCATCGTCCAGGGCCCCAGACACTCCTTTCAGTTGAAACAGCGATTTACTTGTACTTCTTTCAATTTAGTATACTGTATTTGCTGCTCACAATACTGTCTCCTCTACATCGGGGAGACCAAACGCAGACTGAGTGATCGCTTTGCTGAACACCTCCCCGCTCTGTGCGCAAGCGTACTCTGACTTGCCGGTCGCTTGCCATTTTAATTCCCCGTCCCACTCCCACTTTGACCTCTCTGTACTCGGCCTCTTACACTGTTTCAATGAAGCTCAAAGTAAGCTCGAGAAACAGCACCTCATCTTTCGTTTAGGCACTTTACAACCTTCCAGACTCAACATTGATTTCAATAACTTTAGATCATAATGATTGCTCCCATTTTTTCAGCTAGTAAGTGCTGGTAATGGTTCTGCTGTTGCCATGTACAGCTACACTAGACTGATCTTTTGTTTCTTTACTTGTCCCATTCCCACCCTCCTTGCCTTGAACCATCATCCCTTTTGTCATTTAAACTCTCTTGCCCACGACCCTATCACAGACCTTCCCTTTTGTTCTTTCCTCCCCCTCTTTCCCTGGCTCTGTACTTGCTTAAAAACCTTAACCCTTTGGCAGCTTCCAGTTCTGACGAAATCTCTTCGACCTGAAACATTAACTCTGTTTCTTTCTCCACAGATGCTGCCTCACTTGCTGAGCTTTTCCAGCATTTTCTGTTTTTATCCCATTAAGAACTTTCTTCTTTGGCCTGGAAAATATGACACATCTAGAGACACTATAAGGTATCAATGTGTGAAGTTAACATCAAGCAATTGGTATAGAGTGGTCCCTGAATCGTATTTATTTTTCTCTGAGTATTAGGCAGGATTTCTCTAAGCTATATTTGAAAAAATTATATTTTGGAAAGTATCTTACATGAGGCTGTAGTGATTCAGCCCATAGGTGATTCTAAATTAAAACAATACAAAACACTTTAGTTGTTTATAACTGTTTCTGAAATACAGTTGATATATTGTAATGATAGAATCTACCATGTTTGGAGCTGAATTTAGTCTGAGATGGTTTGGACAGATCTGAAACCCAGATAATAAAGAATTATAGCATTTCAACTTTGCAAACATGTACTGCCACTGACCATTAAGACACTACTAAAATTATAATGAACGCCCACATCAATTTTTATTCAATCGAAAAGCTGTAGTGAAATTTAACCAGTTTTATTGAAAACATCCTGTTTCCCATTTGGGAATGAATTGTTTTTCCTTCAATTTAAAACAATTCTTTCTCCCAGTAGCAGTGGATAAGTGCTGCATGGAATAAGATTTCATTAAAAAACAATTAAAATCAATGGCAAATAAGGGTTTAAACCAGGGTCATAGGGCCATTCCAGTCCTTTATCTGCCATGAGAGAATGTCTTTGTCAATAAAACAACAACTTGCATTTGTTGTACATAATAAAAGGTCCCGAGGCATTTCACTTGAGAGAAATGAACTGAGTAGTAGTAGAGTTAGGAGAGATGATTGAAAGAACGGTTGGATAGATAGGTTTAGAGGATACTTTTAAAGGCAGAGAGGGAAAAGCAAGATACAGAAATTTAAGGAGGAAATTCCAAAGGGTAAGACCCACGTGGTTGAAAACTCTGTAACTGAGTGAGGAGTGTCTAGGGAGGAGGCAGAATGTACAGGAGGTAGGAGTCGGAGGATCGTAGGACACAGGCTGGAAGAGGTTGCAGAGGCAAAGTGGTGTAAGGCCGTGGTGGAACTGAGGGCAGGATTTTGAATTTGGTGCACTGGGGCGACAGGAACCCATTAAAGAAAGTGCGACTGGGACTTAGTGTAGGACAGGATGTGTGGGCGCAAAACGTTTAGGCAAGTTGGAATCTGTGTATCATGCAAGATGGGAGTTCAGCTAAGAAGACATTGTAGAAATTGATCTTCAGGTAATGAAAGCATAGTTCAGGGTTTCAGTAAGAAAGAACTTGCATTTATATAGAAACATTACATAAGAACATAGTGCAGGAGCAGGCCATCCGGCCCCTCGAGCCTGCTTCGCCATTCAACAAGTTCATGGCTGATCAACGCCATTTTCCTGCACTATCCCCATATCCCTTGAAATCTATCGATCTCTGTTTTGAATGTACTCAATGACTGAGCCTCCACAACCCTCTGGGGTAGAGAATTCCAAAGATTCACCACCCTCTGAGTGAACAAATTTCTCCTCATCTCAGTCCTAAATGGCCTACCCCTTATTCTGAGACTGTGACCCCTGGTTCCAGACTCCCCAGCCAGGGGAAACATGCTCCCTGCATCTACCCTGTCGAACCCTGTAAGAATTTTGTATGTTTCAATGAGATCACCTCTCATTCTTCTAAACTCTAGAGAATACAGGCCTAGTCTACTCAATCTCTCCTCATACAACAATCCCGCCATCCCAGGAATCAGTCTGGTGAACCTTCGTTTCACTCCCTCTATGGCAAGTATATTCTTTCTTAGGTAAGGAGACCAAAATTGTACACAGTACTCCAGGTGCGGTCTCACCAAGGCCCTATATAATTGCAGTAAGACATCTTTACTCCTGTACTCAAATCCTCTTGTAATAAAGGCATTTGCCTTCCTAATTGCTTGCTGTACCTGCATGTTAGCTTTCAGTGACTCATGTACAAGGACACCCAGGTCTCTTTGAACATCAATATTTCCCAATCTCTTACCATTTAAAAAATACTCTGCATTTCTATTTTTCCTACCAAAGTGGATAACTTCACATTTTTCCACATTATATTCCATCTGCAATGTTCTTGCCCACTCACTTAGCCTGTCTATATCCCCTTGAAGCCTCTTTGCATCCTCCTCACGACTCACATTCCCACCTAGTTTTGTGTCATCAGCAAACTTAGAAATACTACATTTGGTCCCCTCATCCAAATCATTGATATAGATTATGAATAGCTGGGCCTTTAGGGCCTTTCATGACCTCAGGACATCCCAAAAAGCTATGAAAATTCATTCTTTTTTTCTCATAGTAGATATTCTGTTACTGGGAAGAGAACTTTTAGTTAATTTTATAAAACCTCTTCAAGTCAAATGAAAGATTCAAACCCTATTCTTAGCTCCCATGCCCCAATTTGTGTTTAAATAAAACTTTAAAAATAATTATAATTCTTCACAGTATCTTGTAAAGCCTTTTATTTGGAAAGGCCCTCTATTGATTATTGAGGGATATATACATTTAAATAAAATCAGTAAGCTTGAACAAAGTGAAACAGATCTCATCGACACAATGACATTCCATGTCTCTCTTTCTCTCTCTCTCACACACACACACACACACACACACACAGAGAATAAGGACTGCTTCAGTTAATAGCAATAGTTTGGGGAACGTGAGAGAAGGTAACAGATTGGGAGTTGTGTTGTTTAAGAACATCATACAGGACCATATGGATCCCATTTCTACTAGTCTCATCCCCGCTGTGGGCAGCACAAGCACTAAATTGGAAAAGCAAGACCAGATCAGTTTTGCTGCCAAACTTCCACTTCCCTGAGCCCCAGTGGTTGTGCCCTGTCATAGAGCCATGGACAAAAGGGAGATTGAATGTTCACCTGCCAACTGGCACAAATTCCAGTCACTGGCAACAGTAACACCACTGCTGGTGCTTTACTCATTGTTAACCAGTTTAACAGTTAATTAGCCATTTTCCCTCTGCTTGCCTCAGCCACTGATGATCAGCACAACATTTGCAAGCAGCAGTGCCAGAACTACACATGAAACCCTATAGAGAGTTACAGTATGATCACAGTATAGTGTAGAGTTCACATTAACAGCTGTCACATCTCGCTGAACAAAACCAGTTTATCAGGGGGGGCGTGTCTCTTCTTATTGTGTGCGTCTGCTTTGCTTCTTAGCAACAACCAAATAGGAGCAACATTCAAGAAAAAAGCTCCGAATTGTAAGAACTCTTTTAAATCTTCCTACTCCTGATTGATCAAGAATGTCGTAACATTTAGTTTTCTGACTTTAAAAAGGAATTAACTTTGTTCACTAAGCCACCTATCGCTTGGACTATTTTCTTTGATACAATCCACCTGATCCTTTGCATATTCCCATAGAAAATGGATGAGGAACAGCAGCAGTTTCTGCCTTTAAAGTTAAATGTTGGAGGAACGATTTTCGAAGCACTTCCTGATACTCTGGCCAAGATTCCCAGCTCCAAACTTAGCAGGATTCTCACTGGATCAGAGCCCTCCATACAACAGATAGGATCCAGGGAGTACTTTATAGACAGAGACGGATCATTGTTTGGATACATTTTAGACTTCCTCAGGACATCTGAGTTACTGTTGCCCGGCGATTTCTGCGACTACGACCTGCTGGTGAAGGAGGTTGAGTTCTATGAGCTGGATCCAGTGTTGTATACACTGGAGACATTGCAGAGGAAAAACAAATCAGAGGTTCTGGAGATACGCTGCATTCGAAAAGGGACGGGAGCCCTTTTCAGAGTCTTTGGCTCATCTATGGAAACAGTTGACGAACTTTCCAGTCGGATAACAATGCACGTGGAGAAAAAGAACTTAAGTCCATGGGCTTCTGTTGAGAAAAAGAATCCTACCCCTGTCCAGAATCCTTCATTCTATGACCTGGTTTTCCAGTGTGGAGCTAACCCCTATGTGAATGGAGGGCAAGTTAATATGTAAGTACTGAATTCAAAAAATAATTAGCTATAACATAAATCCAACAAGAATTTAAGAAAAGGCCCCAGTGTATCAATGTGCCGCAGAGTGATACAAACCAGCTTTCTGCACATGATTTCCAACAAAATGGTGACATTTCCCTTTCAATGACTAGAGGATCTAATGAAATTGTAGGAATGCACAGCTTTAAGTTGTGTGATTTCTAAGAATGTGATTTTATTTGTGGGTTAATCACAGAGAAAAGTAGACATTTTCCTAATGGACACCATGTTTAGCACCTTACGGTGAGATACCGATGTGCAACATAGTGAACGGGGAGGTTGGCACTGAATCGGGGACAGATAAATTTCCCACAGGTAGGGAGAGGAAGTCAGTCTGGACTGTATTATGCTCCTTCTGGCTGGATCAACAGCAAAGCTAGCAGAGGCCATAGGAAGGTCACATACCTGGCTCCTTGTTTCAGCACTGTATTGTACAGAGGAGGCCGAAAGAGAGGGGTGGAAATACATTACCGTGGGCTTAAAAATTAAGAGTACTTCACAATATATTTACATTCTGAAAACAGCAGTCCAATGACATTACTGCAATATACAGCAGAGAATGGTACACCATAAAACATATTTAATAAATTATAATATAAACGGGGAGCGGGCAGGAAATTGGACATGAATTTAGATTTGAGGTTAGGATTAGATCAGCCATGATCTTATTGAACAGCAGAGCAGGCTCGAGGGGCCGATTGGCCTACTCCTGCTCCTATTTCTTATGTTCTTATAATATCTTTACCCTGTTTTTATGTACAATATAAACAGAATATATTTACATGTCCAGATGAAGAGAACCAGCTTGAACCCAATTGCAACTTTGTCCGTTGTGCATTTTCAGATCACTCTACTCATGGGCTATAAATATTATCCAGCATTTTTTCATAACAAATCGGTTTACATTTGCCATTATAATGGCTCCGAAGAGGTTGGGAGACCAAAAGGAGTGTGGTGATTGGTTCAAAAAATCTGTGCACTCACAGAGCAGCAAGGCCCCAGTTTTGATCACTGTCTGTACTAACTTAGCTGATCTCAGCAAATGCGACAATAGGAACACTAAAGTTGGCCTCAGTACATATCAGCCACATTGTTATCCTGTAACTCCCACTTGAAATGTGCACATTGGATGATGACAGGATTAGTCTTGGCTGCAAGGGCTCTATGCCCCAGTAGCCTGCTTGTACTCATGATTAAGACCAAAGTATAAATAATAGACACTTTGGGAGAGGTACTCAAGGGCAAGGGACATCTATGGCACACACCCCAGAAAAGAGTCGACACACGCAGGAGAAAGGTGGGGGTAGGGAGGGCAATAAAATTGACAAGGAATAAAAAGTGGTAAGGAAATTAAATAGAATTAAAAAGGCTTTTTGTTTCCCTATATCCTTGGTTGGTAAAGAATGAACATCAGCGAACTACTACTACAGATGAGCTATCCACTAGGAACCATGAGGACCTCTCTATAAACCATTTGACAGACTATTGACAATAACTGTATCAAATTATATTGTTGTTCATCCCAGGAAATCAAAGACCAAAGTAATAAATTGGAAAAAAGTTGATTTTAAGGGTATGAGACTGGAACTAGGGAAAATAAACTGGAAAAATTTACTGACAAAGAAATAGATCAGCAGTGGGTAACATTTAAAATGGTGATCAATAGAGTCCAAGACAAAAATATCCCAGTAAAAAGCAAGAACAAACCAGCCAGTAATGACACACCATGGATGAATAAAGAAATAAGGACAACATTGAAGCTAAAGCAAAAAGACAACAAAGGAGAGGGTAACTAAAGGGAATACAAAAAGGATAGGAATGAGGTCAAAATAACAATTAGGAAGGCAAAAAGAAACTACAAAAAGAAATAGTAAAATATTCTACAGACACACAAAGAACAAAAGAAAAATCAGGATAGGGATAGGGCCACTAAGGGATGCACAAGATAAACCTACAGGTAATGGCAGCAAAATGGCAGAAATATTAAAATGACTTTGCCTCAGTATTTACCAGGAAGATTAAAATGGTGGGCATGACATTAGAAGAAGAGATCAAAAAAGATCTGAAGACATTTAAGGTAGAAAGGGGGGAGATAATTGATAAACTAATCAAACTTAGAGAGGATAAAACCCCTGGTCTGGATGGATTGCATCCGTGCATATTAAAAGAAGTTAGGGAAGAGATAGCAGAGACACTATTAAATATATATAAGCATTCATTAGAAAAGGAAATAGTGCCAGACAGATAATGTGATTCCTATATTTGAAAAGGGAGATAGAACAAGTCCAGGGAACTATAGATCAATTAGCTTAACGTCAGTGATAGGAAAGATAATGGAATCTTTACTCAAAGATGCAATAGAAACACAAAAAGAAACCAAAATATAATAAAGAATAGTCAGCATAGATTTCAAAAGGGAAGGTCATGCTTGACCAACCTTATTGGATTCTTTGACAAAGTAACAGAAAAGATAGGCAGGGGTAATGTAGTAGATGTAATATATTTGGATTTTCAAAAGGCCTTTGATAAGGCACCGCATGGTAGGCTCATGACTAAGATCAGAGCATATGGAGTCAGGGGACAAATAGCAGAATGGATAGCAAGCTGGCTACAAAACAGAAGAGAGAGTAGGGATTATAGGTAGTTACTCAGACTGGCAAAAGGTGGGAAGTGGTGTTCCTCAAGGATCAGTGCTGGGACCACTGTTGTTTACTATTTACATAAATGATTTAGACTTGGGAATCGGAAGTACAATTTCAAAATATGCGGACAACACCAAATTGGGGGGTATAGTTAATACTGAGGACTGTGACAAAATACTGGGAGAGATTAATAAACTTGCAGAAAGGATGTGATTGGCAAATGAATTTCAATATAAATGTGAGGTGATACATTTTGGTAAAAGAATAAGGAGGCCACATACCCCCTTGGAAAATAAGAATGTAAATGGGGTAGAGCAGCAGAGGGATCTGGGGGTACAGATACACAAATCAGTAAAAGTAGCGACACAGGTTAATAAGACCATTAAAAAAAAGCAAACCAAGCACTGGAGTTTATTTTGAGAGGGATAGATTTGAAAAGCAGGGAAGTTATGTTAAACTTGTATCGAACCTTGGTGAGACAGCATTTGGGGTACTGTGAACATTTCTTCTCTGCATATTATAAAAGGGATATAGAGGCACTAAAAAAGGTGCAAAAGAGATTTACTAGGATTATACCAGAACTGAGAGGTTATACCTATCAGGAAAGATTGAACTGGCTGGGGTTCTTTAGAAAAAAGACTGAATGGTAACGTGATAGAGGTCTTTAAGGTAATGAATGGGTTTGATAGGGTAGACGTAGAGAAAATGTCTCCACTTGCGGGCGAGATCAGAACTAAAGGCCATAAATATAAGGTAGTCACTAATAAGTCCAATAGGGAATTCAGGAGAAACTTCTTTACCCAGAGTGGCTAGAATGTGGAACTCACTACCACAAGGAGTAGTTGAGATGACTAGCATAAATGCATTTATGGGGAAGCTAGATAAACACGAGGGAGAAAGGAATAGAAGGATATGTTGATGGGGTTAGATGAAAAAGGGTGGGTGGAGGCCCATGTGGAGCATAAACACCAGCATGGACCTGTTGGGCTGAATGGCCTGTTTCTGTGCTGTACATTCTATGTAATTCTATATAACCTCTTGAAAGATGCTTCCCCATTTTTTTTGTATCTTCTATTCCTCAGATACGTCCAATTGACTCCAGCAGACAGAAAAATTCTTTTGGGGTTCAACGTCTTGGGAATTCTCCTCGATTACCTGACAAAAGTTGGATTTTATCTCCAAAGTACAAGGACTGTTCACCATCAAGAGGACACTGTGGAATGTTATACATTCAAACGCAACATGAACTAAACGCAAACATCGCATGATTGTCCTGCATTGCTGATGTTCAAAAGTAAAGCAAGGGAGTTTGGCAACTGACTGAGCGGACGTATTTAATAGTACTAACTGTTTATATTTGTGTTAACTGTGTGATGTGATAACGAAATTCCCACTGACCTTGTTGGAACACTGCTGTATTTTCAGTGGCAAGTGATGGGAGGCGGCGCCTTGTGCGTTCATTTGGTGGAGAAAAGGCGTTCTTTGATGATTATGAAGAGCCATAAAATTTTGGATATGTGTATTTGTGAATTGCAATTGCAATAGTGTGACTGAAAACACTGTTGACCAAAGGGCAATCTAGACTCTGTATTGCATTACAACTGCAGTTTGTTGGGGCCCACAAAAAATCCATGAGGGTGTGGTACAATTGACTTTCATGGTAACGACAGTTCAGCAAGAGAAGATTTCAAGCCCTATAAACATTACATTCAAGTCAATGGGAAGTGTGAGATTAAATCTCTCAAAGAGTTCCGCTTTTGAGGTTTTACTCCAACATAGAACAGGCATGATACTGATGCACAAAAGCTCGATACATGTACAGCTTTTGAGTTCATTATTCCAATGTGAATACTAGCATTGTTTGACTGCAGTTCTAGCGATCTTTACAAGTGAGAAACCACGAAGGGCCAAGGCACATATTGCAGGTCATCACCAAAGTTATAAAAAAGTCAGAAAGGATTATTACAGTTAAGTCACGTTCCTAATTTAGGGTTTTACATTAAATAATCAGTTGCCATTTTTAAAGTACACTGTACAAATGGAACAATGTGCATTTCTCATCACCACAATTGAGAAGTGACATATATGTGTTGGATGCCAAACTTGGATTTTAAAATTCTAAACATTGCAGGAGGAAGGAAAGATTTAGGGAGACCTGTAGTTCCACAGTTGAGGCCCTGGGAAAGGGATGAGTATGACATTGCACAATGAATCCTCACTTCAACACATAGGGGATACAAGAGGAACAGCATGGAGAATGGAGCATTTGAAACAGAGAAGAAGAAAAAAATTTCAGATGCATGAACAGTCATAGTTTTGATAAAATGAAGACAGGAAAGGAGTTGCCTATCAGACGATAAGCTTTTTCTTGCAACATGTTCAGAAGGGCAAGAAAAACCTCCCCAAGTATGGGAACAATCCTGAAATCTTGAACAGACTTGGGCTTTATAGATAGCTGAGAGGAATGAAGGGGAAAATAGTGTTTGGCGGCAGTAATGGGGATGGGGTAGTCCCACTTGAGGTCAGAACTAAGTTAAGTTTTTATCTGTTATGCAATGTTGCAATTCTTCTCTTTTCTATAATAAAGAGAAAATGCTGGAAAAGTTCAGTAAGTGAGGCAGCATCTGTGGAGAGTGTTAACATCTGCGACCTAAAACATTAACTGTGTTTCTTTCTCCACAGATGCTGCCTCACTTGCTGAGCTTTTCCAGCATTTTCTGTTTTTATTTGAGATTTCCAGCATCTTGAGTATTTTGCTTTTGACTTCTCTTTTCTATGTTTTTTACCGCCCAACAAATTTGAACCACCAACAAAGGCTTTTTGTTTCCCCATACCCTTGGTTGATAAACAATGCAAATCAGCGAACTATTGTTTCAGGTAAGCTATCAATTAGGAACCACAAGGACCTTTCCATAAGCCTCAAGGGGAGAACTCTTCCATTTGACAGATTATTGACAGCATCTGTAGCAAATTATACTGTTATTCATCTCAGCAAATTAACTTTTTGAAAGATGTTTCCCCAGTTTTTTGTATCTTCTTTCCTCAGATAAGTGCAAGTGATTCCAGAGGAGAGAAAAACCCTCTGACTTAAGTACTCGCTGCATAAACTCACTGAACCATCATGTTAGCAGAAAGGTTCGAGCAGCCAACAATCAGCAATCACTCACACATTTTTCTATGTAATGAACAGATAATCTTTTTTTTATTGGTGTCGGTTGAGGGATGAATATTGACCAGGATACCAGTGAGAACTCCCTTGCTCTTCTTCAAAATAGTGCCATGGGATCTTTTACATCCACCCGAGAGGGAAGACTTGGTCTAACTTCGCATCTGAAAGGCATCACCTCCAACAGTGCAGCATTCCGTCAGTACTGCACTGGAGTGTCAGCCTAGATTTTGTGCTCAAGTCTCTGTAGTGGGACTTGAACCCACAACTTTGACTCAGGGCAAGAGTAACATCACCGAGCCACGACTAAAGCCAGAACAATCTTATTACCGTGCTCTAATGCTGAATACACATACCTCAAATGCACTTCCTTGAAATCCATGGAGTTACAATGTTTGCTTACATTGGTAAAGTGACTGGTCTTAAAGCCAGTGATAGTCTCACAAATAAGAATAAAAATTGTATCGTACTATCAGAATCTGTCATAAAGTTTCTTTTTCATTGAAATTTTTAAAGGCCGAGAAACCACAGTAAATCAGTTGGCAACATCACTGCTTTATTGTAACTTTCTTTGTGTGAAATAGTATTTCAACCTCCATAGCTTTGGGAAACATGACTCTCAACATTATAAATGGGTCACACTGAAAACGAAACATAGTGACTTTCCTTCTAGCAACTGCAGTATGGCGCCCGCATAAGGCAGCAGAGAACTTTCCAAACCTTACAATTGTGCTTCGAATTTCCAGATTGTACAATACATATTTGGCAGTGGTTGTGGAAACATCCCTTAACAGGCTGCAACTAGAATCGATATAAAATGTATAGTTCCAGTGTGCCATGCATGAACCAGATTTTGCGTTATGCAGTTACACTTCGATACGACTGGAGGAAAGGTACATTAGTGATGTAAGTAATGAAGCACAAGAGCAAATGGAAAAAAAAAGCAAGAAAATTTTTTTTTGTTTACAGAAGATCCCGCTCAATCTCAAAACATGAAGAAAAAGCAGTTAAGGATGAAGTGACAGTAGATCCCTGTGAAATCAATAAATGCTACAACCATACAACAGAATGCTGTAACACCTCTAACATGCTCTCTCTTGTGACATTGATTTTTGTTTAGCGCTTCTAAGATTTCTGGTACGTGCGATTGTCATACCAACTTTAAGCTCTGTTGAAACCTGTTCAGTGCTGGCAGTTAATATTTAACAACGTATAAGAAAAGGCCATTCAGCCTTTACTATTTCAACTCACCCAGCTTTACAACTAACCAGATCTTGAACTCCCCCAACATCTTTGATTTCAAATGCTTATCACCCTTCTATTATTTCATTTCCCTCAAGATTGGTTTTAAATTTTCTTTTCACTAATTTTAAATTTATGTCCTCTTGTTCTACTGGCCTTAGTGACTTTAAAGCAACATTGAGGGTTCATCTCATAAAGTTGGCCATTTTATACTTTATATACTTTAATGACTTTTCCCATCCTCTTTCTAGACTGTGGGGCTTAAGCATCTCCCATCTTTCCTCATCACTCATCCAGTTTTCATTTGGAGTCATTATTGTTGGTCTTCGAACCTTTTCCAATGCGTGTCACTTCTCAAGTGTGGTGATGAGAAATGCACAATATTCCATTTATACAGTTTAAAAATAGCAATTGTGATTATTTTTCATAGCCCTAAATTAGCTATGTGATTTGATGGTAATTAATAGGCCTTGGCATACAATTTCATTCTTTCAAGCATTCTGCATCAGAGTTGCCACTGTGGGTCAAGAGGCTCACTACCAGCAATTAAAAAAGACAAAAAAATACTTTACTAAAGAAAGCACACACACCTAAAATCCAATGGAACCACTGAATCAAGGTGTGTGTTTATCTAAATATCTGGTCGTCATAAATCCTTTTCGGTGTTTTTATTTAAAAGAAATAAAGACAATAGTTCACGAGCTAATGAAGAAAATATAGTGACAGATGTAAAATGCATGAGAATCTATCGGAAAATATCACATGCTAGAGAAAGTGACAGTACAGCAGATGATAATCAGTGTGGCTCACTGTAAATAAATATCACTTTAGGAGGATATTTAAGCCACTTTAGGATTTAAGCAAGTCTTTTCATCAGTGGTGCTTATAGAGGAAGCAAAGTTTAGAAAAATATTTTCACAGAACAGCGGTGGGTCACTGTGGAGCAGAAGGGGCTGATAGAACAGTCTTCCATATAACTGGAAGGTGAGTGTTTCAGACATGCCAGAATACAAGTGTGTGAGAGTGAGGCTTTATACTGCAATATTTGAGTTTAGAGAGACAGTTCGCCTTATTGCTCAAATTGAAGGAAAATGTCCAACATTTTGATGTCACATAAGACAAACAATTTGACTTGTATTTTACAGGTCACGGAAACCAATCTTGCCATCGTACAAAACACTGGAAAGGTTTTTCAAACTGCAAATTCATAATCATAAATACACCAAAGTTCACATTTCAGCTGTAGAATCTTAAAAGGGCAACAGTGGAATACATGCTGCATTTAAACTTTGTTATTTATTACTGAATACAGCATCTTAACTTTAGAAAATTCTAGTTGCTAGCACTGGCTGTGACTGGACAAATGTTTCCATTACAACTTGAGTATGAGAACTTAAAGAACTTGAGACAAGTCAATTTTTGGTACATTTCAAATCCGGTCTACACAGGCTATCAGTGGGGACTTCAATCTCTCGTGTTTTACAATACTTCGTAATGAAGACGTTTTAAGGTGTTTCTATTTTTACAAACTTAGTAAGGCAGCCACTCCCTGTGAACACACTGTTACTGTACAGCAGTGTGACACATTACTTGTTCCCACACCAGCCACCTTTACAACCACTAATTAGAACCCCGTTTAGTGTCAAGTAAGGCTGAATTATGGGTGGTTTTATGCTGTAGACTTCAACTCACTAAAAACAAGATCAAGATTCCTCAAAGTCATTTCATTTGACCAACAGAGAAATGAGACTTTCTTTCAAACAACTTAGGTTACGAGTCAAACTTTGCTCCCTCATGGTGAAAGGAATGTTCCAGCTCGCTGGTGCTACCCAAGTCTTCCCGCAGCTTTTTATTTTGACGATATAATTCAGACCTGGTCAGCACACAGTGCGAAAACTAAATGTAAGCAACTTCTTGAAACTTAGTTGTGCGCTCATTTGCTATCTTCTCAAAGTTCCGAGTTCTTATGTTGTCTGCAATATGCCAAAGCCTTTTTCCCCTTCAATATCAGAACACAATCACAACAGGCAAAACTGAGTGCAAATAATATTAAACAAAAAAGAATGATAAATACTTTTGACAACGAACACCACATCATATAATTAAGGAGGGGTTTTCTTGATGCTTTCTATCCGGGCTGGTTGTGAAAGTTTACAGTTCATCTTCTGTATGATTTTTGCATCAGAAATATCCATGCTTCATTGAAGCATAATTATGTAAAATGCACCTGAAGCAGTAAGCCACACACTGAAGTTCATGTTCCATTATTGCAATGGAATTCGAGGCAAGTAAGCAGCATGTGAAATTTCCCTAGCACTGGTGAAAGTCTGAAGTGATGAATAAAAACCACTAGCTCAGATATGATAAACTTCTGATAATATTCTGTACGGTGGTGCATCGGTGATGAATTCCCTTCGATACAAGTCTGCTGCAATCACAGCAATATTCTACCCTTTGAGGTATGCAATCTATAAGCAACAATGATACAAGCAGCCGCTCCCTTATAAGTCACTTCAGGCATCAAGTGCAATAAAGAAGTTCCTTCCCCTAGTTACAATACAATTGAGCAGGGTTAATAAAAGTAAATCCGGATAGCATTGAATACAAGCATGTGTGCATCGGAGGATTGTTGATTTGTGTAAAGACGAAGTGCACTTTAGGCCATTTATACAGACGCTAATCTGCTTGCTGGTTTACACTGAAGATATACCGTAGTTGTGTAGAAACAACAGTGAAAGGGTGCATCCTGAAAGTTTGCACACAGACTTTGAAGATTAGGCTGGATTTACACTAGTTCAAGGTCTCCGATGTATGAATGACCAAAGAGCTAATTTTGGGCCTGGGAAGAAATTTTGGAGTGCAAGGGAATAAACAACAAATACTGCATTACTAATAGACAGTCACTGTTGTCCACAGGGTAGTAGATATCCTAGACCCTTTACATAGACACCATGTGATCTATATTTCACATATTCAAATGGAAAACTGTTTTCTATAAAACAACAGTAATAAAGACTAAACAATGTAGCATAGCTGTATATTCCACAATAAAACTTTACATACACAAATTGCCAGATCTTGCAATCTTGCATTGTGATGTCTCGATTACTCACACACTGCTGTGTACAACACAGCAGCTGAGCCATTGGAGTATCCTGCTGAAAATACAGGCTTATAGGATAGAATACGTTAACTTCAAATAAAGATTCACCTTGTTCTGCCCTTCAGTAGAGACAGAGTGTGAATGTGTGAGAGAGGCCGCGCGAGAGAGCGACGGACATAGTGGGAGCGGGCAGGAGAGAGCGACGGACATAGCGGGAGCGGGCAGGAGAGAGCGACGGACATAGCGGGAGCGGGCAGGAGAGAGCGACGGACATAGCGGGAGCGGGCAGGAGAGAGCGACGGACATAGCGGGAGCGGGCAGGAGAGAGCGACGGACATAGCGGGAGCGGGCAGGAGAGAGCGACGGACATAGCGGGAGCGGGCAGGAGAGAGCGACGGACATAGCGGGAGCGGGCAGGAGAGAGCGACGGACATAGTGGGAGCGGGCAGGAGAGAGCGACGGACATAGCGGGAGCGGGCAGGGGAGAGAGCGACGGACATAGCGGGAGCGGGCAGGAGAGAGCGACGGACATAGCGGGAGCGGGCAGGAGAGAGCGACGGACATAGCGGGAGCGGGCAGGAGAGAGCGACGGACATAGCGGGAGCGGGCAGGAGAGAGCGACGGACATAGCGGGAGCGGGCAGGAGAGAGCGACGGACATAGCGGGAGCGGGCGGGGGAGAGAGCGACGGACATAGCGGGAGCGGGCAGGAGAGAGCGACGGACATAGCGGGAGCGGGCGGGGGAGAGAGCGACGGACATAGCGGGAGCGGGCGGGGGCGAGCGGCCGACGGGGTGGGGGCGAGCGGCCGACGGGCCGGGGGCGAGCGGCCGACGGGCGGGGGCGAGCGGCCGACGGGGCGGGGGCGAGCGGCCGACGGGCCGGGGGCGAGCGGCCGACGGGCCGGGGCGAGCGGCCGACGGGGCGGGGGCGAGCGGCCGACGGGCCGGGGCGAGCGGCCGACGGGGCGGGGGCGAGCGGCCGACGGGCCGGGGCGAGCGGCCGACGGGGCGGGGGGCGAGCGGCCGACGGGCCGGGGGCGAGCGGCCGACGGGCCGGGGGCGGGGGCGAGCGGCCGACGGGCCGGGGGCGGGGGCGAGCGGCCGACGGGCCGGGGCGAGCGGCCGACGGGCCGGGGCGAGCGGCCGACGGGCCGGGGCGAGCGGCCGACGGGCCGGGGGCGGGCGGCCGACGGGCCGGGGGCGGGGGCGAGCGGCCGACGGGCCGGGGGCGGGGGCGAGCGGCCGACGGGCCGGGGGCGGGGGCGAGCGGCCGACGGGCCGGGGCGAGCGGCCGACGGGCCGGGGGCGGGGGCGAGCGGGCGCTCATGTGTTTGTGTGAGAGAGAGAGAGAGAGAGAGACAGGAATGAGTTATAGTGTTCATGTACATTCTTCCAAGGACAAGAATAATACATCAACATGTACTGTACTGACCAACCTAGACAACTTGAATTCAAGAGTCTGAAAATCAATACATTGAAAGGTTTTGAGTTTTTATTATTGGGAATTTAAATTATCCCTATGATTTTTGGCTTTCTTAAACCCCACTGACAAACATATAGAAACTGGCTGATTTTGCATGATTTTTTTTGTCCCTGAGGTGAATACCTATACATTTTCCAATGATCCTTGCACCCCCATTGTTTTTCCTGTCCACAGAACTGAACCCCAATTATAATACACCTATATAAAAAAAAACACAACTAACAACACATTCCCATTCCAATCTCTTAGCGCTGTCACATTTGAGAAGATTTCACGTAGAAAAGAAAGGAGCAACTCCTTAAACAGAGTTAAACTGGTCTCGTGTTCACAGCTCAAAGCTCAATATGTGGGACGTGATCTGTGAAATGAAAGAGATACCACAGGTTAGTACTCACAGCACTGAAAAAAAGTCTACATCTGGAGCAAAATAAAATCCAACATAATGCCACTACAGTGCCTTTTTGAATTGAAATGTGCTCAATCAGCAGCACTGCCTGCGTATAACATTGACCTCTCCTTTATCGCTGATGAAATCCCAATCCAGCCTTTCGTTACAAGGACCGACTTCTCCAATACTCTTCTTGCAACACTGCATTTCCTTTACCATTATCACACAGGTATAGAAATATATACTGCTTACATATTACTTATCAGGACTGGTAGATTATCCTGTTTTTGGTCAGATTTTGTTTTGCTGTGAACAGCTGTCAGTCCATGTGCTATGCTTCCAGATGCGTTACAAATGTTCATACAAGAAATCTAAACATTATGCATAAAGTTTATTACATTTTTTAAGTCATCATTTGACCAGGTGAAAACCAAATCAAAATACAAAATCTTCACTATGTAACATGCACATTTTGATTTGAATTCCTGATAACTTAACAGCTTGTAACTTTTTTACTTTAGCTTTTTAATGCTTTGCTAATGCAGTGCAGGCTGCACGTAACACAATTTGCATCAGTTCACATTCATGCCATCATTGGGAAATGTTCATATAAGCAAAAGCTTAGATCACACGTCACTTCATTTTCCACACTGTCTAATGGAGCTGCTGCTAGTTTAAAGGAACAGTTCATTGTTGGCCTCCTGCTTTACACACCAATGCTGCAACTGACCCCTTACTGGACCCCTTAATATTTGCAATATTGTACACAAAAGTGATAGTGTAGTTAGATTTACTGACATTTAGTTAACTAAGTTCTGTGACCATTTGTAATGAATCTGCAACAGGTTTCTCATGGATCGGGTTCTTAACCATCATACTGACTCTAATATCCGATCTAATTCTATCAACTGCCTTTGATTTTTTTAATGTTCATTTTAGGGAAAGCCTTTGAAAACTTTTTTGAAACCCACTGGGTCATTATGAACTCTACTCACTTTCAGCTTTGGCAAAGATGTCACAAACTATTAATACAATACAGTTTTGATATCCTATTTAGAATGCATGTATTCACTAAAATGAGACGGACTCATTTCAAATGCCTTTTAAATATGCTGAAGTGCAACAATGTTATCAACCTTACCTTCTGTGCTGGTTACTTCTTCTGTACTGGCATGAGTCAATCCATTCAATTTCTCCTCTTGGAACAGCTTCTGAAACTGTTTAAGCTCTTGATCATAGTCCTGCCATTCAGGAACAATCCGCACAGCTGCCTCCAGTTTGGGCTCTTTAGTCATTGGGTTATTGCACTAGAAGGACGTAATGAATGTCAATCACTAAGATTTCACTGAACATTTAGGTGGTGATGAACAAGGCCCACAAATTTAATATGGATTTTAACACATTAGTCAATGAGACCAATTTTAACTCACTGGTACCGGCTTTAACGGGGTGGTAAAAACACAAACCGACCCATTAACGTCAAAGCTCTGGCCACTGCCATATTTACAGGGACCTAAGCTGGGCGACCAAAGCAACCACCAGTTTTAGGCAATAGGCACCTTTTAATATGTAAATCGGGGTCCTATGACATGCACAGAACTGGGACAGAACTAATTAGAGTGGGTTCCGTGCACAATCCGACTAGTGTGATCGGCAGTGCAGCCTAAAAGGCCCCAAAAAATTAAGTTTTAAATTAATAAATGGCTCCAATTATCTACTTGGACAGAGACTAATGCTTTCATTATTTTAAAGACTTCAATCCTATCTCCATGAAGTTGACAATTTTCCAAAGTAAAAAGCACGAGTTCTCTCAGTCTTTCCAGGTAACCATGGGTCCTCAAAGTAGGTATCAATCTAGTGGTCCTCCTCTGAACCTTTTCCAGGATGTTCATATCCTCACCATGTGACGGGACTACAACTGGGCACAGTATTCTAGGTGTGGCCTGACCAAGGCCTTATACAAAGAGAGGATAGTGTTTTTTGGTTTACATTGAATTGGCGGGCAATACATCTTAACACCCTATTTACTTTCACAATAACCTCGTGGCATTGGTTATGGACCTTTAAGGACTCATGCACTATAACCCCCAGGTCCTTCTCCTGCTGAAAAGCTTTGTACACTCAACTCTGCATGGTATTCATGTCCTTGGAGTTGCCCCTACCCAAGTGCATCACACTACATTTATCTATATTAAAAGACATCAGCCAGACAGGGGCCCATTGTCCCATTATACCTAGATCCACTTGCAATCTATGACAAAAAAAAAATCATTTTGATGTCTCAGTGAACAGAAACTCACTCGTGTACCTACCAAATCAATAGTTTTAGCTCTCTTCTTAGATTCTTCATCACACCATGTCTCACACCATAGCCAGTGCTGGGGGAGGGATTTAATAGGCACTTGATGGATCATGTTGTTAGGCAGATCCTGTAAAACAAATTTACCAGACAAAAACAAAGTAAGTAATTTTAAGCAGCTTCTGATTATTATGGATTTCTGCACCTTTAAATTAATAAGTTCCATTAATTACTATTTCTTTGATTTAAGCTTGTTTACATTATAGAAGAAAATCTGCTGCTGCCCACACAAAAGTTGGACGGTGTGACTGTAAATACATTAGTCATAACACCAATCCCCACTGTCATCAGTCAGCCACTGCGATTTCTAACTCGCTGATGTTGGCCAAAATTAATTATAGGAGTAACTTGTATTTATATAGCGCCTTTCGCAACCTCAGGATGTCCCAAAGTGCTTTAGAGCCAATTAAGTACTTTTGAAGTGTAGTCACTGTTGTAATGTAGGAGATGCGGCAGCCAATTTGCGCACAGCAAGCTCCCACAAATAGCAACGCGATAATGACCAGATAATTTGTTTTAGTGATTGTTGAAGGGTAAGTATCAGCCAGGACACCAGGGGAGAACTTCCCTGCTCTTCTCTGAATGGTACCGTGGGATCTTTTACATCCACCTGAGATGGCTGATGGGGCCTCGACTTAACGTCTCATCTGAAAGACAGCACCTCTGACAGTGCAGCGTTCCCTCAGTACTGCATTGAAGTGCTAGCCTAAATTTTGTGCTCAAGTCCCTGGAGTGGGACTTGAACTCACAACCTTCTGACTTGGAGGAGAGAGTGCTAACACTGAGCTACGGTTAACACCTTATTCGATCCAAGACAGTAAGAAATCATGCTGATCAGCCTGACTGTCTATTAATGTTACTGCTAATTTCATTTTTCCTTTTGACAAACCCTGTGAATGGTCAGGTACTGGTTATAGCTACACAAAGGCTACTTTACTCAGTGCAAAAATGGAACACCAGAACTCCAGTGATTGTGCCTCAGATCAGGATGAACATTCCTGGAATTCGAACACATTCGAACTCAAGAGGAACTATTTAGATTTTATTTCACAATGTAATCCTATCTTGAGATGCAGGGCATTGAGCAGCAAAAAAAAGCTTCCTGAAATGCAGACAAAGCAGGGGTGGAGAGAGCATTTTGGCATCTTGTGGGGATGACATATCAATTTAGAAAGATGACCAAATCCTGCATTATGAATGAGAGAATTCCACCTCTATTATCTGAGACGGAGAAGTTGGAAGGGGTAGGGGGAGGGGGAAAGGAGAGGAAAATGTCGCTCTCCTGATGACAGCCTCTACTACAGTATGCACTGTTTACATTTTTTTTCTCCCAATAAAGAAAACAGATTATCTGCAAAGTGGAACACAGGAACAGGAGTAGGCCATTCAGTCCCTCAAGTCTAATCTGCCATTCAATACAATCATGGCTGATCTGTACCTCAAATCCATTTACCCACCTTTGATTGCTATCCCTTGATACCCTTACCTAACAAAAATCTATCGATCTCAGGCTTGACAATTTCAACTGACCCAGCATCCAGTCATTTGGCGTTGAGAGTTCCAGATTTCCACTATCCTTTGTGTGAAAAAGTGCATCCTCATTTCACTTCTAAATAGCCTAGATCTAATATTAAGATTGTGCCCCCTTATTCTGGATTTCTCCACCAAAGGAAATAGTTCCTCTGTAATTACCATGTCAAATCTCTTGATTATTTTAAATACTTCAATTAGATTGCCCCTGAACCTTCTAAACTTAAAGTAATACAAACCAAGTTTATGCAACCTATCCTCATAATTTAACCCTTGGAGTCTGGGTATTCCAGTGAATTTGCCCTGTAACCCCTTCAAGGCCAACATATCCTTCCTGAGGTGCAGTAACCAAAACTGAATGCAGTACTCCAGTTGGGGTTTGACCAAGTACAGCTGAAGCATAACTTCCTCCCCTTTGTATTCCAGCCTGTTTGAGATAAAGGCCAACATTCTATTAATCTTTTTGATTACTTTTTGGACCTGTGCACTAGCTTTTAGCAATTTGTGTACATGGACACCCAAATCCCTTTGCTCCTCTACAGTTCCTAGTTTCTCGCCATTTAGAAAATATTCCAATTTGTCATTCTTGGATCCATAGTGGATGACCTCACACTTCCCCACTTTGAACTCCATCTGTCTCGATTTGCTCATTCATGTTTCATCAAAGCATACTTTGTTCTATATAGCTCAGAAAGACAGCCACCCCAACAAACTAGGTCCTATGTATTCCCAGGATAACTTGCACCTTTTTTTCTCATGACAGAAGAAGTATTTATCAAAATATTTACTAAAACCCCATTAATAATCATTCTGGTGTCATGAGGACATGTCATAGAAGCTGGCAAAGTGGGGTTAGAACAAAAGGATTTGTAAGTCACCAAATGAGAGTGCACAAATCACAAGTCACAATGGAAGCACCATGTCCAAAGAGCATTCATAAGTCTTTTAATGTGTGGTTTGAAGTCAAGTCTGCATCAAATTTCTTATGTCCTGATTCTATTTTCACATTGACCTTTCTAAAATTGTAGTAAACAAGTTTTGAATGATTGCTTCATTTGTGCAACTTATCGAAGAAGCATTTAAACTATTAACTACCTATTTCACCATGGTCAATCATTCCTATATCCGTTAATAACGATCCCATAATGATCTGCCACTGCAGAGAGGTATTAACTGTTCTCTGCATGAAAAACACTTAGCAACTGTGACAGAAGCAGAGTTCCATCTTGCTGCAAACAATAAAATCTTTTTTATGTTTTTTCTCATATTAAGTTTTAGATAGGCTAATATATTGTGAATTTAAAATAGTCTTCAGTTAATTGGATTCTTGAAATGCCTTGGTCTTTGAGGTGAAAGACCATGGGCCTGAATTCACTGTAAACTTGCACCAAAGTAATGGTGCGTTTACGGCATCTGCCATTATAGTACCGAAATACCAGGAAATTACGGCATGTCTGACTTATGCCATTACATGCACGACGCCATAATTTGCTGGGACTTTTGCGCTGCTCCAGAGACCCTCGCCAAAAAAGGTGAACGTTAATTAGCATCGCTCCGCCCCTCATTAAAATCAATGGCGAGTTTGAGTTTGTTGAATTAACGCCACTGTGATCACCACGGCCACTTAGACCATTGCTGAATGATGCTGGAGGGCTCAGAATCAGTAAAGTATTCAATCACTCAGCTCGGTTGCCTGAGGGTAAAATTTTTACTGACTTATTCTAGGAACTTCATTGAAATCTTGAACCTCAATTAAGTAATAAAGCAAGTGTGTTGACAGCCAGGCTGATATTTTTATATTAATATTTATTGAGCTTGTATGCTAAGCATGGATTGCTACTGATAATGAAATATGGCTAGGAATCGCAAGTTGTTCGGGAGACAACCCTTTGCATACGGGTTCCTTCTTAAGGCCGATTTATATTGTTTCAGTACAAACTCAATCAACCAAACTAAACCCGACCAGGATCTTCTGTCCGTACGTACTGTGGCCCACCCCCACTTTATTAGATTGGAGCCACTTCTCCTAAATGCGTCCTTGTTAAATAACCTGTTGTTCCGTACTTTATCGGGCCCTGGTACCTTGGATGTATATCAGATCTTGATAGTGCTGCTCCCGACCCACCGCTATGTTCACTACGGCGTATTCTAATTATTTTTCCAGCAAATTGTGGCATGAATTCGCCACTGGAGGATCGGGGAGTACAACAGTCTAACTTATGGCATTTGTCGCCAACATCGCCATTGCAGTGAATTCCAGACCAATGTACTTAACTGTCCAGAAGGATTGTTATTGTGCAATAATATTGCTTCAGTCATGTACAAACATCACACCAAGAAGTCTTGCAGGTTATCAGACTGTGCAAGGAATAGGTTTCTGAAGAAGAGATTTAAACTCTTATAGACTGATCAAACCTTGTTTTCTAAATATTTGTACTGATAGTCTCTTGCTATACTATTTTGCATCTTTGTAACGATAAATTGTTGTAAATAAATCAATTTTAGCCTGAACGATATGAGTTAACTTCTTTTTTTACCTTTCAGTGTGCATTGCATTGTAGAACATACAGCAGTGCGAAATATTGCGATAATTGCGTAACACACTACTCCCATTCCCGTCATAGACAGAAGTACAATAGGACATTTGGATCTGCTTATGGAACTGCCTTTTGCTCGCGAACATGGAGAGTTGAGGGTGAGCCCAAACTAAGATCAGCATTCAAAGTACAAAGCTCATTATGATTTATGCAAGTGAGCTGCCTAGTAACACACCTCTTAAGTCATGACAAGGTAATGCGCTCTTCTATTAAAATCTCTAGTTAATTACCTGCAATTTCTGACACTAGCAGCTTGTTTCAAGAATGCAGGGAAAGGTTTTAAGAAAAAATAAAATATTTGGACTGCTGTTAACCAAACATACTTTGGGCTTGTATTTATAGGACCAGAAAAAGTGCATTATTATTGAGGGTGTTTTATACGCATTTATCTCTTACTATAAAAGCATTAAACAATGCCTATCATATTAAAGGTTGTATTATATCAGTGTTACAATGAGAGAACTGGCATTACTCACTGTAAATTTATAATTAAAAATGGTACAATTTGATACATATAGGAGTAAAATCCATTTCTCTTATGACATTTAATTAAAAATAGAATTTTTTTTCCTGGTCTATGCTAAGATTGATGATCTCGGCAGGGACAGCATTTACAATTGCCTCAATCCGTCTGGGGAAAAACAAAAATCAGCCAATTCTCCCTAAACTGATTGCCATTCAATGACCCCAATTGGAAAATGCATGTGTGGGGGCGTTGGGGGTGGTAGAAACAGGGTCAGGCAAGTCAGCGAAGTATAAACTATTTAGGCTCAGGCATGAAGAATGTCCTTTTGGGTGAGGCACGATACCCAATATCAAACTGTAATCTAACAAGAGTCAGAGTTAAATCCCAACCCAGCACTGCCAATCCATCTTCCGAATCTCCTGTTGCCATTCTGAGCTTTAATACCCCTCAAATAGGCTCACAGCTATCCTCTGTGCCTCTCTCTGCCTTTGCTGAAGGGGCCATTGAGGCATCTGACACTACTTCCTTATGAGCAGCAACCCCAACTGTCCCATTCTCGTCACTCGTCAACCTTCTTGTCCAGTATGCCCACTAGGAATAACATCACTTTAGAAATTACCAACGTTAGGGCAATAGGATGTTAGTTTGAAGGGCAAGAGAAAACACTTTTCTTAGGGATTGGATGAACATGAGAAAATCTCCACGATGAAGGAAAGGAAGACTGGAAATAGAAATTGAATTGATGGCACATGATGGGACTAAGTTTGGAGGTAGGTATCTTTAGGATGTGAAGTTACCAACATGATCAGAGGTCTTATTGGAGGCTTGATAGCGTAAAGGATCCAACAGACATGGTGGGGATAAAACTGCATCTCAGTCATAATAGCTGAACAGAGAGAGCAATGTATGGAGGTTCTTGACCAAAGTCATTGCAATTAGTGTTAAGGGGGAAAAAGTAAGCAAAAACATTAACTTTTGTTGTAGTAGAGCTGGCAACAGTACCACCAGGACAGAAGAAAAGTGAAAAGGAGGATTGCTGAAGAGACACAGCTTTGGCAAAGGGCCAAAAGGACTGGTTGCTGGAGAGGCAAGAAGGCAGCAGTTGACACTTCTTTTCAATAACACTGCATTAAAGTGCTCTGGATAGTGGTTTTATAGAAGTTACAAGCAGAACCTTAGAATACGTTAGATTGATCAAGACACTCAGTGTGATAGGCAGAATTTTTACAGGAGCCAGCAGAACATGTATGACTGAACTAAGATATAGGGCACGATTTTAAAAGAAATCTGCAGGTGCATAGGGGGCAAATAAAATAGTGTTTTTGAAGAGCGAGCAGAAATCCCGGTTCCAACACGCCAAGAACATGCACGACCCAGAGCCATCTGGGTGCGCACTCCGTTCCCGAACCAATTAAAGCCAGCAGGACGATATTTAAAGCAGCAATTCAACTAATTAAAAAAAAAATCCATAAATGCAATTAACTACGAAGGCAAGCAATTTCAACGCTGCCTAAACGTCTTTCCCATGCTGTGTGAAATACAGCACGGGAAAGTAGTTGGGTTGCAGCCAGCAGCCATTTGGATATTTAAATCCCTGTTTGACAGAAGGGAATAAAAGGTGAGTTATTGCAGCAGGGCACTCAGTTCTCTCAGACAAACTTTTGGCTGGGAGATCTTTGTATTCAGATTGAAAATTCTTGGTTTCTACTCAGAATTGTTCTGTTTACACATATTTACCAACTTTTCAGATCCTCTCAAACTGACACCATCAGGATGGGGGGAGCGACGGCTGCATTCACCGGTACATCCGAGGATGAGGAACATCACCATCCTCGCCAGGCTCAGTGTGCACATCCGCCACTTCAAGCTCCACAACAGTACCGTGCCACAGGCACCTGCACAAGAGCACAGAGGAGAACAGAGGGACTGACGTCACAGGAGGCGCTACCCTCGTCAGAGGGTCTACAGACCAAGGCTTAGCTTCCTGGACCTCTCTGAGAAGCAGTGCATACGGAGGTTGAGAGTGAGTCGCCAGGTGGTCGCAGACATCCGCAGCCTCCGTCATGCCAAGCTGCTCCCAGCTGGGCCTGGCTGCATCTCGTTGCCTGTCGCTGTTAAAGTGACCACTGCCCTCAACTTTTTCGCCTCCGGATCATTCCAGGGTGCCGCCAGGGTCTCTCAGTCATCTGCCCACAAGTGCATAAGGCAGGTCACCGACGATTTGTTTCGCGGGGCCTCGCAATATGTCAACTTCCCCATGGACGACCTCAGCCAGACAGAGAGGGCAGTGGGATTCCATTCTGTGGCTGGCTTCCCAGTTGCAATCGATTGCACACATATAGCAATCAGAGCACCTCCACACAAGCCAGGGCTGTTCATCAACGGAAAGGGTTATCACTCCACCAACGCTCAGCTCATTTGTGACCACCGCAAAAGATTTCTTCACGTGTGTGTGAGATTCCCTGGCAGCTGCCACGCTTCCTTCATTCTGAGGGAATCCAACATCCCGGACCTCTTCCACGCACAGAATAGCCTTAAGGGCTGGCTCCTCGGGGACAAGGGATACCCCCTGCACACGTGGCTGATGACACCTCTGAGGAACCCCATCAGCGAACAACAGCGTCGATACGACAGCCACAGCGCCACCAGGTCTGTAATTGAACATGTGATTGGGCTGCTCAAGATGCAATTTTGGTGCCTCGCTCATTCTGGAGGAGCGCTTCAATACGCATCAGCGAGAGTGGGTCGCATTACAGTAATGTGTTGTGTCCTGCACAACATGGCGCAACAGAGAGGGGTACTGGTTGATGAGGCCCCATGCCCTCACCCAACATCCACACCTGCAATGAACATTAAAGAGGAGCAGCAGGAGCTGGAGGAGGAGGACGAACACATGGGCAGAGCAGCGGCTCACCTGGCTGCACGTGAGGCCAGGGAGTCACTCATAACTTCACAAACTGAGAATAGTCCAGTCCTCATACAACCTGGAAAGAGCAGCCCCAACACCAGCCCCCAACCCCCCAACCTGCACAAAACAGTCCTGCAACTTTATATACAGCCACTGTAAAGTCACCCATTAGGTGGCATCAAGTGTCGCCTTTCATGATGAACCACATGAAAGGCCGCTATCACAAAAGGCAGTCAAGAATGGGCAAGACATGTCAGTAGTGGTGAAAATGATAACTTTTAGTGTGTATTTAACAAAAAAACAATATTATTGAAAAACACAACAGTCTGTCAGACACACTCTTGTGCATACCCTTCGTGATCACAAATCCTTAGCCTTTCTCTTCCTACTATTTCTACGTGGTGCATCCCCTGTGACTGCAGCAGAGGTGGTGGCAGGTTGCTCGTGTCCATGCCCGGACTGCTTAGATGCTTTCGGCCTACACCCTCTGGTTTTTGGAGCCTGTGAGGTCCCCGCCAAAGACTGCTCCACCTGCACCTGTGCAGGGGCAGACACGGCCACCTGGAGAGGAGGCAGCATTGCGGACAGTGGTTGAGAGGGGGCAACGGGTGAGACGTGGGAGCACTTTGAGTGGCGTCCCCACTTCCATGTCCCCTTTCGACATCATCCTTCTCCTGGACCAGGCCCACATCACTCCTACCACCCTGCTGGAGAGCAGTTTGGAAGCCATGTATGATGCCTTGGAAGCCCAGTTGTAAGGTTTCTGTCTGCCTGTTTAAGGCGGCAGAATGTTGTTCACCGTGAGTCTGCACAGCCATTGTTAGGGCCTGAATGGACTCATTTGTGAGCCGTGCTTGAAGCTCAATGGAAGCTAGCCTTCTCTCCATCGCAGACATTCCCACACTTACCTGCAACACTATCTCAGACATTTCCGCAGTTACCTACGACACAATCTCAGACAGTTCCTCATGTCCCTGTGAAACTACCTCAGGGATTCCCTCATGTACCTGTGCCACCACTCCACTAATGCAGGAATTGGACTCCTCCCTTCCTCTGGGCTATTGTGGAGAGTGCGCGAGGCACTTGTTCCAGTACCTCGCAAATGTGCTGCTGTCCCTCGATCATTCTCCTTTTAAAGGATGGCCGCTGGGGTTCAGCATCTTCGTCCAGCTGAGCAGAGCCTGGAGAGGACTGCGTCCACCGCTCTCCACAGCTGCCCCTGCCACCAGTGTCTGCTCGTGCTCACTTGTGTGTGGTGACTCACCAGATGCCAACCCAACTAACTGACCACTAGGACCCACGAGGTGGGAGTATCTGCGGTGGTGGATGGCTCAGAAAGATGTGACGGTGCACCCTCAGAGGCCGGGAACTCCTCTGAGGAATCGCCCTCTCCAGTCACTGCGGACGTTGAAGGGCCTGTAAGAGAACAGAAGTCGATATTAAGCATCATCACAGGTGTGTCATGTTGTGATGAGCATACTGAGGTGTTCAACATGCCAATCATTGTTATAATTAATTCATGTTGTGCGTGATGAATGTTAAATTTGTGTCACCACACGTTTGAGGGGTGCCAGTCTTGGTGTCCCCGACGGACAGGCACTCGAGGATGCGGCTGATCTCCAGGGCCTCCTGCTCAGTGTCTGTGAGGACCACTAATTGTTGTGGCCCCCCTCCAGTCCTCGCCCTCTCACGTGCATTTTGCGATTCCTCCTGCAAGGGGAGAAAGCAGAGACGTGTGAGTGAGTGATGGTGAAGTGGGCAGCCAATGAATGCATTGGTTTGGGTGAGGCTGACCGTAAAAGAGGTGCATCAGAGGGTGAATATGAGACAGAGACGTCACATTGGATCAGGAATGGGGTGAGTGGTACTGGTGAGGTCACAAATTGAAGGTGAGGAAGTGCTCAGGAAGCGCAGGTAAGTTGAGGATGAGCCTTAAGTGGGTGTGAG
>NW_027138495.1:0-5000 GCF_035084215.1 Heptranchias perlo
TGTGAAATGATTAACCAGAAGGCGAAAGCAAAGTGCGGCGGCGAAGTCCTAAAGGGGAAAAGGTTGACCATAAAGCAGGGAAATGATTAAACAAAAGCAGAAAAATTCAGTAAGAAGGGGCAAATGGTTAACCAGAAGTTGGGTGAACTGCTTAACCAAAAGTGGGAAAGAGGATTAAAAGGGGAGAAATGTTGAACCAGATGTCGAAAACAATGCGCGGCGATGAAGTCTGAAAGAGGAATAGGTCGACCGCAAAGCAGGGAAATGATTAAACAAAAGCAGAAAAATTCAGTAAAAAGGGGCAAATGGTGAACCAGAAGCTGGGTGAACTGCTTAACCAAAAGTGGGAAAAAGGATTAAAAGGGGAGAAATGTTGAACCAGATGTCGAAAACAAGGTGCGGCGATGAAGTCTGAAAGAGGAATAGGTCGACCGCAAAGCAGGGAAAGGTTTAATCAAAAGCAGCAATATCTTTTAAAAAGGGACAAATGGTGAACCAGAATCACAAAAGAATGCTCAGAGACTTAAGTCCCAAAGGGGAAATGGTTAACCAGTAGCTGGGTGAACTGTCCAACCCAAAGTGGGAAAAAGGATTAAAAGGGGTGAAATGATTAACCAGAAGGCGAAAGCAAAGTGCGGCGGCGAAGTCGTAAGGGGAAAAGGTTGACCAGAAAGCAGGGAAAGCATTAAACAAAAGCGGCAACATTTTTAAAAAAGTGGCAAATGGTTAACCAGAATCCCAAAAGAATGCTCAGAGACTTAAGTCCCAAAGGGGAAATGGTTAACCAGAAGCTGGGTGAACTGGTGAACCAAAAGTGGGAAAAAGGATTAAAAGGGGAGAAATGTTTAACCAGAAGGCAAAAGCAAAGTGCGGCGGCGAAGTCCAAAAGGGGAAAAGGTTGACAAGAAAGCAGGGAAATGATTAAACCAAAGCGGAAAAATTCAGTATAATGGGGCAAATGGTTAACCAGAAGCTGGGTGAAATGGTTAACCGAAAGTGGCAAAAAAAGATTTAAAGGGGAAAAATGATTAACCAGAAGTCGACAACAATGCGCGGCGATGAAGTCTGAAAGGGGAAAAGGTTGACCACATAGCAGGGAAACGATTAAACAAAAGCGGCAACATTTTTTAAAAAGTGGCAAATGATTAACCAGAATCCCAAAAGAATGCTCAGAGACTAAGTCCCAAAGGGGAAATGGTTAACCAGAAGCTGGGGGAAATGGTTAACCAAAAGTTGCAAAAATGATTAAAAGGGGTGAAATGATTAACCAGGAGGCTAAAGCAATGTGCCGCGGTGAAGTCTGAAAGAGGGAAAGGTTGACCAGAAAGCATTAAACAAAAGCGGCAACATTTTTTAAAAATTGGCAAATGATTAACCAGAATCCCAAAAGAATGCTCAGAGACTAAGTCCCATAGGGGAAATGGTTAACCAGAAGCTGGGGGAAATGGTTAACCAAAAGTTGCAAAAATGATTAAAAGGGGTGAAATGATTAACCAGGAGGCTGGAGCAATGTGCCGCGGTGAAGTCTGAAAGAGGGAAAGGTTGACCAGAAAGCATTAAACAAAAGTGGCAACATTTTTTAAAAATTGGCAAATGATTAACCAGAATCCCAAAAGAATGCTCAGAGACTAAGTCCCAAAGGGGAAATGGTTAACCAGAAGCTGGGGGAAATGGTTAACCAAAAGTTGCAAAAATGATTAAAAGGGGTGAAATGATTAACCAGGAGGCTGAAGCAATGTGCCGCGGTGAAGTCTGAAAGAGGGAAAGGTTGACCAGAAAGCATTAAACAAAAGTGGCAACATTTTTAAAAAATTGGCAAATGATTAACCAGAATCCCAAAAGAATGCTCAGAGACCAAGTCCCAAAGGGGAAATGGTTAACCAGAAGCTGGGGGAAATGGTTAACCAAAAGTTGCAAAAATGATTAAAAGGGGTGAAATGATTAACCAGGAGGCTAAAGCAATGTGCCGCGGTGAAGTCTGAAAGAGGGAAAGGTTGACCAGAAAGCATTAAACAAAAGCGGCAACATTTTTTAAAAATTGGCAAATGATTAACCAGAATCCCAAAAGAATGCTCAGAGACTAAGTCCCAAAGGGGAAATGGTTAACCAGAAGCTGGGGGAAATGGTTAACCAAAAGTTGCAAAAATGATTAAAAGGGGTGAAATGATTAACCAGGAGGCTGAAGCAATGTGCCGCGGTGAAGTCTGAAAGAGGGAAAGGTTGACCAGAAAGCATTAAACAAAAGTGGCAACATTTTTTAAAAATTGGCAAATGATTAACCAGAATCCCAAAAGAATGCTCAGAGACTAAGTCCCAAAGGGGAAATGGTTAACCAGAAGCTGGGGGAAATGGTTAACCAAAAGTTGCAAAAATGATTAAAAGGGGTGAAATGATTAACCAGGAGGCTAAAGCAATGTGCCGCGGTGAAGTCTGAAAGAGGGAAAGGTTGACCAGAAAGCATTAAACAAAAGTGGCAACATTTTTAAAAAATTGGCAAATGATTAACCAGAATCCCAAAAGAATGCTCAGAGACTAAGTCCCAAAGGGGAAATGGTTAACCAGAAGCTGGGGGAAATGGTTAACCAAAAGTTGCAAAAATGATTAAAAGGGGTGAAATGATTAACCAGGAGGCTGGAGCAATGTGCCGCGGTGAAGTCTGAAAGAGGGAAAGGTTGACCAGAAAGCATTAAACAAAAGTGGCAACATTTTTTAAAAATTGGCAAATGATTAACCAGAATCCCAAAAGAATGCTCAGAGACTAAGTCCCAAAGGGGAAATGGTTAACCAGAAGCTGGGGGAAATGGTTAACCAAAAGTTGCAAAAATGATTAAAAGGGGTGAAATGATTAACCAGGAGGCTGAAGCAATGTGCCGCGGTGAAGTCTGAAAGAGGGAAAGGTTGACCAGAAAGCATTAAACAAAAGTGGCAACATTTTTAAAAAATTGGCAAATGATTAACCAGAATCCCAAAAGAATGCTCAGAGACCAAGTCCCAAAGGGGAAATGGTTAACCAGAAGCTGGGGGAAATGGTTAACCAAAAGTTGCAAAAATGATTAAAAGGGGTGAAATGATTAACCAGGAGGCTAAAGCAATGTGCCGCGGTGAAGTCTGAAAGAGGGAAAGGTTGACCAGAAAGCATTAAACAAAAGCGGCAACATTTTTTAAAAATTGGCAAATGATTAACCAGAATCCCAAAAGAATGCTCAGAGACTAAGTCCCAAAGGGGAAATGGTTAACCAGAAGCTGGGTGAAATGGTTAACCAAAAGTTGCAAAAATGATTAAAAGGGGTGAAATGATCAACCAGAAGTCGAAAATAATGTGCGGCGATGAAGTCCTAAGGGGCAAAAGTCACCCAGAAGGCAGGGAAATGATCAAACGAAAGCAGCCAAAAAATTATTAAAAGAGGGGAACTGATGAACCAAAAGATGAGAAACGGCCCGCAGAGACTAAGTCCAAAACGGGAACTGGTGAACCGGAAATGATTAACCAAAAACTAAGTCCGAAGAGGGAACTGGTAAACCAGAACTGAGTAACCCGATTTTTAAAATTAATTATAAATGGGGAAACGATTGAGCAAAAGGCGGAAATTAAGTCACAGGGACCATGTCCGAAAGGGCAAGAGGTTACCCCGTAGGGGGCATTCGTCAACTCAATCTGAAAAATTTGGAGGCAAATCTGACCAAAATGCGGAAATCGGACCACACCGCGAGGGGCGCCATTCGACGGGGCAGGGTTAGACGCGTCGAACGGTACCTGAAGGTCCCGGCTGCGACACGTGAGTCCGGAGATATGGCCAGTCAAAGTCTGATGGGAGGTACCGAAGCCGAAAAATCGAAACGCGTTTGCGGCGATTCGGTGTCAGAGAGTCGGTCACGAATTCAAATTCGTCCCGCTGATTCGCCAATTGCCAGCCGGTTCCGGGGGGATTGGCGGGGTACCTGCAGGATAGTAAGAGGTGGCATGTCGAGACTTAGCCTGTTTACCAGACTTGTGTCTAGCGCCTCCAGGTCTGCAGAGACCGACCCGGGCTGCCGCCCAACCGACTTTTAAGCCTTTTGGGAGTGGGAATTTTTCCCATTTTTCCCCATTTTTCGGGTTTTTTGGTCGGGCTTGAAAACGGCGGCCCCGAGGCCTCCCGGGGCTGGCGGGCTTCGGCTCCCTTGCGAGAGGGTCCGAATTCCACCCGTTTAAGCCCAGAAAGGAGTTCGGAAGTCAGTCGGTCGAGGGAACCCCTTCGGAAGTCCGACGGGGATGGATTCGGCCGGCGTTTCGGATCTCCGGTCAGAGGATTCCCCCCCTGGGCGGGGGGGTGCGAGTAGCTGCCGGCAAACGGTCCCTTGCACTTGTGGCACAAAAAGTCCGAGCACAGGTTAATGAGTTGGCCGCGGAAGCCCCTATGCCGAAATGAGAAAGCCCCCTTTGCGGGGATTTAGTGACGCATCTGCGGCCGGAGGTGGGAGGCCGTCCTGCCGAATTGACACTTGTCATTCGGGCACCTAGGGATTGGTCGGGTACCCGGAGATTTTCGAGAACACGATTTTCAGAGCTTTCTCTGACAGCCCAGGTGCACTTTAAGAGTGCCTGAAAAAGTGACACTTGGCAAAAGGCTCTCAATTTCAAAGCGGAGACCTTTACAAGAGCACTCGGAAGTCACCTGTCAGCATTTAAAGCTACATCAGGCGGCAATTTTCGAACTCTTTGTCAGTCTGAAATCGTGTTGAGCCTCGACAGCGTCGGGCTCAGGCAGGAGGAGCTTGCCAGCAGAGAGAGGCTCACCATGGATTGCTGGTGGATGCTTTTCGAAAACATATACACATTATATTATATTATAATAATATAAAGAAAAAAAAGAGTTTCTCAAAATCTCTGTGACACTTTGCAGATTTTTTTGAAAGCCAATAAAGAGAACTCTTTAACTTGAAAGTCACCTGTGCCGGCATAGCGATGACTTTTAAAACAGGTTGACACTTTCGAGCCGCGGCGGCTCTGAATCACCCCA
>NW_027138495.1:17500-22500 GCF_035084215.1 Heptranchias perlo
GGATTAAAAGTGAAGCGGCAAAGATTTGTAAAACAGCGTGAAATGATGAACCAGAAGCCCAAAGTAATGGTGGGAATAAAAGTTCCGAAATGTGAAATGGTGAACCAGAAGTTGTGTGAACTGTTTAACCCAAAGTGGCAAAAATGGATTAAAAGGGGTGAAATGATCGACCGCAAAGCAGGGCAAGCATTAAACAAAAGCAGCAGCATTTTTTAAAAAGGGACAAATGGTTTACCAGAATCCCAAAAGAATGCTCAGAGACTTAAGTGCCAAAGGGGCAAATGGTTAACCAGAAGCTGGGTGAACTGCTTAACCCAAAGTGGGAAAAAGGATAAAAAAGGGGTGAACTGATCAACCAGAAGTCGACAACAATGTGCGGCGATTAAGTCTGAAAGAGGGAAAGGTTGACCGGAAAGCAGGGAAATGATTAAACAAAAGCAGAAAAATTCAGTAAAAAGGGGCAAGTGGTGAACCAGAAGTTGGGTGAACTGCTTAACCAAAAGTGGGAAAGAGGATTAAAAGGGGAGAAATGTTGAACCAGATGTCGAAAACAATGCGCGGCGATGAAGTCTGAAAGAGGAAAAGGTTGACCGCAAAGCAGGGAAAGGATTAAACAGAAGCAGCAATATCTTTTAAAAAGGGACAAATGGTGAACCAGAATCCCAAAAGAATGCTCAGAGACTTAAGTCCCAAAGGGGCAAATGGTTAACCAGAAGCTGGGTGAACTGTTTAACCAAAAGTGGGAAAAAGGATTAAAATGTTGTGAAATGATTAACCAGAAGGCGAAAGCAAAGTGCGGCGGCGAAGTCCTAAAGGGGAAAAGGTTGACCATAAAGCAGGGAAATGATTAAACAAAAGCAGAAAAATTCAGTAAGAAGGGGCAAATGGTTAACCAGAAGTTGGGTGAACTGCTTAACCAAAAGTGGGAAAGAGGATTAAAAGGGGAGAAATGTTGAACCAGATGTCGAAAACAATGCGCGGCGATGAAGTCTGAAAGAGGAATAGGTCGACCGCAAAGCAGGGAAATGATTAAACAAAAGCAGAAAAATTCAGTAAAAAGGGGCAAATGGTGAACCAGAAGCTGGGTGAACTGCTTAACCAAAAGTGGGAAAAAGGATTAAAAGGGGAGAAATGTTGAACCAGATGTCGAAAACAAGGTGCGGCGATGAAGTCTGAAAGAGGAATAGGTCGACCGCAAAGCAGGGAAAGGTTTAATCAAAAGCAGCAATATCTTTTAAAAAGGGACAAATGGTGAACCAGAATCACAAAAGAATGCTCAGAGACTTAAGTCCCAAAGGGGAAATGGTTAACCAGTAGCTGGGTGAACTGTCCAACCCAAAGTGGGAAAAAGGATTAAAAGGGGTGAAATGATTAACCAGAAGGCGAAAGCAAAGTGCGGCGGCGAAGTCGTAAGGGGAAAAGGTTGACCAGAAAGCAGGGAAAGCATTAAACAAAAGCGGCAACATTTTTAAAAAAGTGGCAAATGGTTAACCAGAATCCCAAAAGAATGCTCAGAGACTTAAGTCCCAAAGGGGAAATGGTTAACCAGAAGCTGGGTGAACTGGTGAACCAAAAGTGGGAAAAAGGATTAAAAGGGGAGAAATGTTTAACCAGAAGGCAAAAGCAAAGTGCGGCGGCGAAGTCCAAAAGGGGAAAAGGTTGACAAGAAAGCAGGGAAATGATTAAACCAAAGCGGAAAAATTCAGTATAATGGGGCAAATGGTTAACCAGAAGCTGGGTGAAATGGTTAACCGAAAGTGGCAAAAAAAGATTTAAAGGGGAAAAATGATTAACCAGAAGTCGACAACAATGCGCGGCGATGAAGTCTGAAAGGGGAAAAGGTTGACCACATAGCAGGGAAACGATTAAACAAAAGCGGCAACATTTTTTAAAAAGTGGCAAATGATTAACCAGAATCCCAAAAGAATGCTCAGAGACTAAGTCCCAAAGGGGAAATGGTTAACCAGAAGCTGGGGGAAATGGTTAACCAAAAGTTGCAAAAATGATTAAAAGGGGTGAAATGATTAACCAGGAGGCTAAAGCAATGTGCCGCGGTGAAGTCTGAAAGAGGGAAAGGTTGACCAGAAAGCATTAAACAAAAGCGGCAACATTTTTTAAAAATTGGCAAATGATTAACCAGAATCCCAAAAGAATGCTCAGAGACTAAGTCCCATAGGGGAAATGGTTAACCAGAAGCTGGGGGAAATGGTTAACCAAAAGTTGCAAAAATGATTAAAAGGGGTGAAATGATTAACCAGGAGGCTGGAGCAATGTGCCGCGGTGAAGTCTGAAAGAGGGAAAGGTTGACCAGAAAGCATTAAACAAAAGTGGCAACATTTTTTAAAAATTGGCAAATGATTAACCAGAATCCCAAAAGAATGCTCAGAGACTAAGTCCCAAAGGGGAAATGGTTAACCAGAAGCTGGGGGAAATGGTTAACCAAAAGTTGCAAAAATGATTAAAAGGGGTGAAATGATTAACCAGGAGGCTGAAGCAATGTGCCGCGGTGAAGTCTGAAAGAGGGAAAGGTTGACCAGAAAGCATTAAACAAAAGTGGCAACATTTTTAAAAAATTGGCAAATGATTAACCAGAATCCCAAAAGAATGCTCAGAGACCAAGTCCCAAAGGGGAAATGGTTAACCAGAAGCTGGGGGAAATGGTTAACCAAAAGTTGCAAAAATGATTAAAAGGGGTGAAATGATTAACCAGGAGGCTAAAGCAATGTGCCGCGGTGAAGTCTGAAAGAGGGAAAGGTTGACCAGAAAGCATTAAACAAAAGCGGCAACATTTTTTAAAAATTGGCAAATGATTAACCAGAATCCCAAAAGAATGCTCAGAGACTAAGTCCCAAAGGGGAAATGGTTAACCAGAAGCTGGGGGAAATGGTTAACCAAAAGTTGCAAAAATGATTAAAAGGGGTGAAATGATTAACCAGGAGGCTGAAGCAATGTGCCGCGGTGAAGTCTGAAAGAGGGAAAGGTTGACCAGAAAGCATTAAACAAAAGTGGCAACATTTTTTAAAAATTGGCAAATGATTAACCAGAATCCCAAAAGAATGCTCAGAGACTAAGTCCCAGAGGGGAAATGGTTAACCAGAAGCTGGGGGAAATGGTTAACCAAAAGTTGCAAAAATGATTAAAAGGGGTGAAATGATTAACCAGGAGGCTAAAGCAATGTGCCGCGGTGAAGTCTGAAAGAGGGAAAGGTTGACCAGAAAGCATTAAACAAAAGTGGCAACATTTTTAAAAAATTGGCAAATGATTAACCAGAATCCCAAAAGAATGCTCAGAGACTAAGTCCCAAAGGGGAAATGGTTAACCAGAAGCTGGGGGAAATGGTTAACCAAAAGTTGCAAAAATGATTAAAAGGGGTGAAATGATTAACCAGGAGGCTGGAGCAATGTGCCGCGGTGAAGTCTGAAAGAGGGAAAGGTTGACCAGAAAGCATTAAACAAAAGTGGCAACATTTTTTAAAAATTGGCAAATGATTAACCAGAATCCCAAAAGAATGCTCAGAGACTAAGTCCCAAAGGGGAAATGGTTAACCAGAAGCTGGGGGAAATGGTTAACCAAAAGTTGCAAAAATGATTAAAAGGGGTGAAATGATTAACCAGGAGGCTGAAGCAATGTGCCGCGGTGAAGTCTGAAAGAGGGAAAGGTTGACCAGAAAGCATTAAACAAAAGTGGCAACATTTTTAAAAAATTGGCAAATGATTAACCAGAATCCCAAAAGAATGCTCAGAGACCAAGTCCCAAAGGGGAAATGGTTAACCAGAAGCTGGGGGAAATGGTTAACCAAAAGTTGCAAAAATGATTAAAAGGGGTGAAATGATTAACCAGGAGGCTAAAGCAATGTGCCGCGGTGAAGTCTGAAAGAGGGAAAGGTTGACCAGAAAGCATTAAACAAAAGCGGCAACATTTTTTAAAAATTGGCAAATGATTAACCAGAATCCCAAAAGAATGCTCAGAGACTAAGTCCCAAAGGGGAAATGGTTAACCAGAAGCTGGGTGAAATGGTTAACCAAAAGTTGCAAAAATGATTAAAAGGGGTGAAATGATCAACCAGAAGTCGAAAATAATGTGCGGCGATGAAGTCCTAAGGGGCAAAAGTCACCCAGAAGGCAGGGAAATGATCAAACGAAAGCAGCCAAAAAATTATTAAAAGAGGGGAACTGATGAACCAAAAGATGAGAAACGGCCCGCAGAGACTAAGTCCAAAACGGGAACTGGTGAACCGGAAATGATTAACCAAAAACTAAGTCCGAAGAGGGAACTGGTAAACCAGAACTGAGTAACCCGATTTTTAAAATTAATTATAAATGGGGAAACGATTGAGCAAAAGGCGGAAATTAAGTCACAGGGACCATGTCCGAAAGGGCAAGAGGTTACCCCGTAGGGGGCATTCGTCAACTCAATCTGAAAAATTTGGAGGCAAATCTGACCAAAATGCGGAAATCGGACCACACCGCGAGGGGCGCCATTCGACGGGGCAGGGTTAGACGCGTCGAACGGTACCTGAAGGTCCCGGCTGCGACACGTGAGTCCGGAGATATGGCCAGTCAAAGTCTGATGGGAGGTACCGAAGCCGAAAAATCGAAACGCGTTTGCGGCGATTCGGTGTCAGAGAGTCGGTCACGAATTCAAATTCGTCCCGCTGATTCGCCAATTGCCAGCCGGTTCCGGGGGGATTGGCGGGGTACCTGCAGGATAGTAAGAGGTGGCATGTCGAGACTTAGCCTGTTTACCAGACTTGTGTCTAGCGCCTCCAGGTCTGCAGAGACCGACCCGGGCTGCCGCCCAACCGACTTTTAAGCCTTTTGGGAGTGGGAATTTTTCCCATTTTTCCCCATTTTTCGGGTTTTTTGGTCGGGCTTGAAAACGGCGGCCCCGAGGCCTCCCGGGGCTGGCGGGCTTCGGCTCCCTTGCGAGAGGGTCCGAATTCCACCCGTTTAAGCCCAGAAAGGAGTTCGGAAGTCAGTCGGTCGAGGGAACCCCTTCGG
>NW_027138495.1:35000-40000 GCF_035084215.1 Heptranchias perlo
GGACCGGATCAAGGAGCAACGGAACCGTGCCAGAACGACGTCGGTCGGACGGCGTGAACTGATAGTGCCGAGGCCGGAAACCGAGCCGGAAATGTGCACCGATTTATTGGTCCCACTCGCAGGCCCATATCTCCGGAAGGCCGAGGCCGATTTCCTCCGGGTATGGTTCGCTGCGTGCAGCCGGAAGGGGAGCAGCGGACGGCACTGAGCAGCCGGAGGTGCGGCGCTGCCCGCCGGAGCTGCAAGCGAAAGGCTGCGCACCGCTTTCCGCTGGTTAACTCGGCAGGCCGTCAGGCCGACCGACTCCGCTTCAGCACGGGAGCTAGAGTCGGGCAAGGGGCACCGAAGGGTACCGGAAGGATCACGTTCGGACACCGGGAAGTCGAGTGCCGGGCCGCCGAAAGCGAGCTCGGGGCCCCGGTTTGTCCGTCCCACCCGGAGGCCCATATCTCGAGAAGGCACAGGCCGATTTCCTCCGGGTTTGGCTCGCTGCGTGCGGCCGGACGAGGTGCAGCGAACGGTACCGAGCACTCGGAGGTGCGGCGCTGCCCGCCGGAGGTACAGCGAAAGGCTGCAAACCGCTTTCCGCCTCCTCTCCCCTCGGGCGTGAGACCGACGGTCGTCTGGTTTGCTTCCGCGGCAAGAGCAGGACGAGGGGCACCGAGCGGTACCAGAACGAACCCGGTCGCACACCGGGATGTCGAGTGCCCGGCCCAAACCCGCTACCCCCCCCCCCACCCGAAAGCGAGCCACGGTTTGTGGATTAAAAGTGAAGCGGCAAAGATTTGTAAAACAGCGTGAAATGATGAACCAGAAGCCCAAAGTAATGGTGGGAATAAAAGTTCCGAAATGTGAAATGGTGAACCAGAAGTTGTGTGAACTGTTTAACCCAAAGTGGCAAAAATGGATTAAAAGGGGTGAAATGATCGACCGCAAAGCAGGGCAAGCATTAAACAAAAGCAGCAGCATTTTTTAAAAAGGGACAAATGGTTTACCAGAATCCCAAAAGAATGCTCAGAGACTTAAGTGCCAAAGGGGCAAATGGTTAACCAGAAGCTGGGTGAACTGCTTAACCCAAAGTGGGAAAAAGGATAAAAAAGGGGTGAACTGATCAACCAGAAGTCGACAACAATGTGCGGCGATTAAGTCTGAAAGAGGGAAAGGTTGACCGGAAAGCAGGGAAATGATTAAACAAAAGCAGAAAAATTCAGTAAAAAGGGGCAAGTGGTGAACCAGAAGTTGGGTGAACTGCTTAACCAAAAGTGGGAAAGAGGATTAAAAGGGGAGAAATGTTGAACCAGATGTCGAAAACAATGCGCGGCGATGAAGTCTGAAAGAGGAAAAGGTTGACCGCAAAGCAGGGAAAGGATTAAACAGAAGCAGCAATATCTTTTAAAAAGGGACAAATGGTGAACCAGAATCCCAAAAGAATGCTCAGAGACTTAAGTCCCAAAGGGGCAAATGGTTAACCAGAAGCTGGGTGAACTGTTTAACCAAAAGTGGGAAAAAGGATTAAAATGTTGTGAAATGATTAACCAGAAGGCGAAAGCAAAGTGCGGCGGCGAAGTCCTAAAGGGGAAAAGGTTGACCATAAAGCAGGGAAATGATTAAACAAAAGCAGAAAAATTCAGTAAGAAGGGGCAAATGGTTAACCAGAAGTTGGGTGAACTGCTTAACCAAAAGTGGGAAAGAGGATTAAAAGGGGAGAAATGTTGAACCAGATGTCGAAAACAATGCGCGGCGATGAAGTCTGAAAGAGGAATAGGTCGACCGCAAAGCAGGGAAATGATTAAACAAAAGCAGAAAAATTCAGTAAAAAGGGGCAAATGGTGAACCAGAAGCTGGGTGAACTGCTTAACCAAAAGTGGGAAAAAGGATTAAAAGGGGAGAAATGTTGAACCAGATGTCGAAAACAAGGTGCGGCGATGAAGTCTGAAAGAGGAATAGGTCGACCGCAAAGCAGGGAAAGGTTTAATCAAAAGCAGCAATATCTTTTAAAAAGGGACAAATGGTGAACCAGAATCACAAAAGAATGCTCAGAGACTTAAGTCCCAAAGGGGAAATGGTTAACCAGTAGCTGGGTGAACTGTCCAACCCAAAGTGGGAAAAAGGATTAAAAGGGGTGAAATGATTAACCAGAAGGCGAAAGCAAAGTGCGGCGGCGAAGTCGTAAGGGGAAAAGGTTGACCAGAAAGCAGGGAAAGCATTAAACAAAAGCGGCAACATTTTTAAAAAAGTGGCAAATGGTTAACCAGAATCCCAAAAGAATGCTCAGAGACTTAAGTCCCAAAGGGGAAATGGTTAACCAGAAGCTGGGTGAACTGGTGAACCAAAAGTGGGAAAAAGGATTAAAAGGGGAGAAATGTTTAACCAGAAGGCAAAAGCAAAGTGCGGCGGCGAAGTCCAAAAGGGGAAAAGGTTGACAAGAAAGCAGGGAAATGATTAAACCAAAGCGGAAAAATTCAGTATAATGGGGCAAATGGTTAACCAGAAGCTGGGTGAAATGGTTAACCGAAAGTGGCAAAAAAAGATTTAAAGGGGAAAAATGATTAACCAGAAGTCGACAACAATGCGCGGCGATGAAGTCTGAAAGGGGAAAAGGTTGACCACATAGCAGGGAAACGATTAAACAAAAGCGGCAACATTTTTTAAAAAGTGGCAAATGATTAACCAGAATCCCAAAAGAATGCTCAGAGACTAAGTCCCAAAGGGGAAATGGTTAACCAGAAGCTGGGGGAAATGGTTAACCAAAAGTTGCAAAAATGATTAAAAGGGGTGAAATGATTAACCAGGAGGCTAAAGCAATGTGCCGCGGTGAAGTCTGAAAGAGGGAAAGGTTGACCAGAAAGCATTAAACAAAAGCGGCAACATTTTTTAAAAATTGGCAAATGATTAACCAGAATCCCAAAAGAATGCTCAGAGACTAAGTCCCATAGGGGAAATGGTTAACCAGAAGCTGGGGGAAATGGTTAACCAAAAGTTGCAAAAATGATTAAAAGGGGTGAAATGATTAACCAGGAGGCTGGAGCAATGTGCCGCGGTGAAGTCTGAAAGAGGGAAAGGTTGACCAGAAAGCATTAAACAAAAGTGGCAACATTTTTTAAAAATTGGCAAATGATTAACCAGAATCCCAAAAGAATGCTCAGAGACTAAGTCCCAAAGGGGAAATGGTTAACCAGAAGCTGGGGGAAATGGTTAACCAAAAGTTGCAAAAATGATTAAAAGGGGTGAAATGATTAACCAGGAGGCTGAAGCAATGTGCCGCGGTGAAGTCTGAAAGAGGGAAAGGTTGACCAGAAAGCATTAAACAAAAGTGGCAACATTTTTAAAAAATTGGCAAATGATTAACCAGAATCCCAAAAGAATGCTCAGAGACCAAGTCCCAAAGGGGAAATGGTTAACCAGAAGCTGGGGGAAATGGTTAACCAAAAGTTGCAAAAATGATTAAAAGGGGTGAAATGATTAACCAGGAGGCTAAAGCAATGTGCCGCGGTGAAGTCTGAAAGAGGGAAAGGTTGACCAGAAAGCATTAAACAAAAGCGGCAACATTTTTTAAAAATTGGCAAATGATTAACCAGAATCCCAAAAGAATGCTCAGAGACTAAGTCCCAAAGGGGAAATGGTTAACCAGAAGCTGGGGGAAATGGTTAACCAAAAGTTGCAAAAATGATTAAAAGGGGTGAAATGATTAACCAGGAGGCTGAAGCAATGTGCCGCGGTGAAGTCTGAAAGAGGGAAAGGTTGACCAGAAAGCATTAAACAAAAGTGGCAACATTTTTTAAAAATTGGCAAATGATTAACCAGAATCCCAAAAGAATGCTCAGAGACTAAGTCCCAAAGGGGAAATGGTTAACCAGAAGCTGGGGGAAATGGTTAACCAAAAGTTGCAAAAATGATTAAAAGGGGTGAAATGATTAACCAGGAGGCTAAAGCAATGTGCCGCGGTGAAGTCTGAAAGAGGGAAAGGTTGACCAGAAAGCATTAAACAAAAGTGGCAACATTTTTAAAAAATTGGCAAATGATTAACCAGAATCCCAAAAGAATGCTCAGAGACTAAGTCCCAAAGGGGAAATGGTTAACCAGAAGCTGGGGGAAATGGTTAACCAAAAGTTGCAAAAATGATTAAAAGGGGTGAAATGATTAACCAGGAGGCTGGAGCAATGTGCCGCGGTGAAGTCTGAAAGAGGGAAAGGTTGACCAGAAAGCATTAAACAAAAGTGGCAACATTTTTTAAAAATTGGCAAATGATTAACCAGAATCCCAAAAGAATGCTCAGAGACTAAGTCCCAAAGGGGAAATGGTTAACCAGAAGCTGGGGGAAATGGTTAACCAAAAGTTGCAAAAATGATTAAAAGGGGTGAAATGATTAACCAGGAGGCTGAAGCAATGTGCCGCGGTGAAGTCTGAAAGAGGGAAAGGTTGACCAGAAAGCATTAAACAAAAGTGGCAACATTTTTAAAAAATTGGCAAATGATTAACCAGAATCCCAAAAGAATGCTCAGAGACCAAGTCCCAAAGGGGAAATGGTTAACCAGAAGCTGGGGGAAATGGTTAACCAAAAGTTGCAAAAATGATTAAAAGGGGTGAAATGATTAACCAGGAGGCTAAAGCAATGTGCCGCGGTGAAGTCTGAAAGAGGGAAAGGTTGACCAGAAAGCATTAAACAAAAGCGGCAACATTTTTTAAAAATTGGCAAATGATTAACCAGAATCCCAAAAGAATGCTCAGAGACTAAGTCCCAAAGGGGAAATGGTTAACCAGAAGCTGGGTGAAATGGTTAACCAAAAGTTGCAAAAATGATTAAAAGGGGTGAAATGATCAACCAGAAGTCGAAAATAATGTGCGGCGATGAAGTCCTAAGGGGCAAAAGTCACCCAGAAGGCAGGAAATGATCAAACGAAAGCAGCCAAAAAATTATTAAAAGAGGGGAACTGATGAACCAAAAGATGAGAAACGGCCCGCAGAGACTAAGTCCAAAACGGGAACTGGTGAACCGGAAA